>NC_083331.1:44999083-45300901 GCF_963455315.2 Globicephala melas
GATGTAGTTTCCATCATTAGTTGTTTTGATGTTACTTTCATAATATGGACTTCCTGACTCTTCCACCTCAGCATAGGTGTTCTCTATAAATTAATACAAATATTAATTAAATTTACATATTCATTTTTATAAGAATAACAATAGAGCAAATATCTAATATTTTTTAGCCTTAAGTTTTGAATCTGTGGGTCACTGAGCAGATCAAATTTACAGGTGGAAGAAAACTTATAATAAATTTAAGCAAGAAAATAGGAAGGAAGAATTAATATATTGCCCAATAATTAGGTACATTATTTTTTGTCTAAAATATGTGTTTGAAATGTGCCCAAAGAATTCTTATTCCTCATTCTATATTCCCTTCCTTAGTAAATGACTTAATTATTCAATTAGATATTTATATTTTATATTTGGTTACCTCCTACAACCCAATTGCCCAGTACTTTTGAGTCTTTCTCTTGCCTATTTTTCTACATTATTTTCCAAATAACTTCATATATTTTACCACCATTTTACACTTGCATTAATGAGAAAATTCGTTTTATTCATCATCAGATTTCCTCTAACCTAATTCTTTAAGCTCCCAGAAAATACCCAGAGATATTTTCTATCTTGCAAAATTCTTAAACATCTTTCATGGGTTTGTAGTTGTATGCCCTTAGAAGAAATATCTACTCATCACATTGCCCACCCCCCTGCTTCCCAGGGGCCTCTTCTGTCTCAATGGCTCAGGCCACCCCTCTGACAATTTTTCTGACAATTTTCTCTGACCATTTTTCCTAACTGCTCTCAGAGCTGTAATTAAAATTAACACATCTCCTTTCATTTCCAGAGTTCCATGATCTAATGATAACTGACTGGATGGTAGCAGCTGGAAGGAAATCAATCTTTCAAAAATATCTGTTACCGGAGGCTTCCCTGGTGGCACAGTGGTTGAGAGTCTGCCTGCCTATGCAGGGGACATGGGTTCGTGCCCCGGTCCGGGAAGATCCCACATGCCGCGGAGCGGCTAGGCCCATGAGCCATGGCCGCTGAGCCTGCGCATCCGGAGCCTGTGCTCCGCAATGGGAGAGGCCACAGGAGTGAGAGGCCTGCGTACTGCAAAAAAAAAAAAAAAAAAAAAAAAAAATCTGTTAACTACCTACTATGTTTAATGTGTTAAGTCAAAAAATATAGAAGTTAAAAATCCTTCGGAAATAATAGTTACCAATTACTAAGTACTTACCTTCTGCCAGACCTATGTTTACAGTATCATAAATTCAGTATTGTATTATAGCCTAAGATTTTTTGCTTCTAAAATTATTTATTAATTCAGAAAAATGTAAAAATAAACATAGGATTTATATCTTTCTTTATTGTGGTAAAACACCTAACCTGTGTTCAAGGCTCTTAAAACTTTTAAGTATATGATACATTCTTGTTGACTATAGATACAATGCTGTACCAAGGATCTCTCGAGCTTATTCATCTTAACCAAAACTTTATGCCTATTGACTAATAACTCCCCAGCATCTGGTAATCTCCATTCTAATCTTTGATTTTATGAATTTGACTATTTTAGGTATCTTATATAAGTGGAATCACACAGTGTCTGTCTTTGTCTGGTTTATTTCACTTAGCATAATGTCCTCAAGGTCCTCCCATGTTGTTGGCATATTGCAGAATTTCATTTTTTTTTAAGTCTGAACAGGATTCTCTTGTATGTATATACCACATTTTCTTTATCCATTTGTCTGTCAATGGATGTTTAGATTATTTCCATATCTTAACTAATGTGAATAATACTGTAAGAAACATGGGAATGCTAATATCTCTTCAAGATCCTGATTTCAAATCTCTTGCATTCTTACCCAGAGGTGGGATTGCTGGATCATATGGTAGTTCTATCTTAAGTATTTTGAGGAACCTCCATAGTGTTTTCCATACTGATGGCACCATTTTGTATTTCCACCCAGTGTGCAAGGGATCCTATTTCTAATAATTTTATAAGAGTTGTACTTAATCTCCTTTTACAAATGAACATACAGAGTATTAGAGACTTTAATAATTTTATGCTATTCAACTAAAACAGGGCAAAGCCCATACATTGAACCACTGCACTTTGAGAATGCCAAAACCATAGATGTCTTTTATTTTGCTGTCTGGCCCAGGGTTGCTGCTCAACAAAGGTTTTTGAATGAATAACTGAGAGAAGACAAATCACTACATGGCCTCCCTGAAGCTCCTCTCTTCAAGGAGTTTACTATCTATCTAATGAGCTGGGAATAACATAGGAAATGGTTACTTAGCATTTCATTTACCAAATATTTATTGAATGACCACTTGTGGTAGACATTACTGGGAGCACTAGCATTACAGCAGTAGAGATAGATTAGATACATAGATGAGAGAGAGAAAGGGAGAAACCCTTGCCCTCATGGAGCTTACAGTATGGAAAAAATAGATAAAATAACTAAGCTATATAAAATATTATAAAGTGATGTTTCTAATATGAATAAACATAAAGCAGGGTAAGGGAAAGTAGTGTAATAAAAGCCACAAGCAGAAAATACAGTGGAAATCCAATAGTTCTATAGCTACAATTTTTTAAATGAAATAATGAAAAGGAAGCTTAATTTTTCTGGTTTAAATTTTTTTTAGAAACACATATGAAAATAAACTTATTTTCTGAATATATCATGTAAAACATACCATTTAGTTCTAAATTATCTATGTATATTCATTGGGTCATTTTTGATTATTTTTATCCTAAATGTGTGCAATCTATTTCATGGGTAATTAAAACTTCATAATGAGCATATTCAGTTTTTGATTCTGAGTTTATATGTAACTTAGATTTTGCTAAGAATTCCATCCAGAACAACAATGTACATGTAAGAAATATTTAGAATTTGAAGTCCTACACATTTTCAGAGTAAAGAAAATAAGAATTAAAAAATCCAGTTCCAGATACTTCTTCTCTCTTAAACAGTTTTGTATCTCGTTTATTTAGTGGCTAGAAGGTAGAAAATGTGACCTTAAAGTATATGGGACATTTGGAACTTGTGATTTCAGGGGACGAATAAGTTCAAAATTCTATCTCCTTGAAATTTGTTTCCAGAATGTTAACTGCAAAGCAAGTTATATATAGCAGTAAATGCATGCTTAATTTGTGCAGAAATCATGGTGTGATGAATACAATTAAGAGCCTCAGAGGGAATAATTATATTACTGCATAAAGCTGGTAGTTCTCAAATTGCTTGGTGCCTGGACTTTAAATTGGCCTGATTTCCTGTTGTGAAAGTCATCCGTAGCAGCAACACAACTGCAGCAGGAATGGCGAAGTTTCAAAGTCACACAGAAAGCATATTTTTTCTGATCAATTGCCATATTATTTTTTTAACATCTTTATTGGAGTATAATTGCTTTAAAATGGTGTGTTAGTTTCTACTGTATAACAAAGTGGATCAGCTATATATATACATATATCCCCTTATCTCCTCCCTCTTGCATCTCCCTCCCACCCTCCCTATCCCATCTAGGTGGACACAAAGCCCTGAGGTGATATCCCTGTGTTATGCAGCTACTTCCCACTAGCTATCTATTTTACATTTGGTAGAATATATATGTCCATGCCAATCTCTCACTTCATGCTAGCTTACCCTTCCCCCTCCCCATGTACTCAAATCCATTCTCTATGTCTGTCTTTTTCTCTGTCCGGCCCCAAGGTTCTTCAGAAAAAAAAAAAATATATATATATATATATATATTTTAAGATTACATATATATGTATTAGCATACTGTGTTTGTTTTTCTCTTTCAGACTTACTTAACTCTGTATGACAGTCTCCACGTCCGTCCACCTCATTACAAATAACTCAATTTCGTTTCTTTTTATGGCTGAGTAATATTCCATTGTATATATGAGCCACATCTTCTTTATCCATTCATTTGTCAATGGACACTAAGGTTTTAGTTTTTTGAGGAACCTCCATACTATTCTCTATAGTGGCTGTATCAATTTACATTCCCACCAACAGTGTATGAGGGTTCCCTTTTCTCCACATCCTCTCCAGCATTTACTGTTTGTAGATTTTTTGATGATGGCCATTCTGACTGGTTTGAGGTGGTACCGCATTGTAGCTTTGATTTGCATTTCTCTAATGATTAGTGATGTTCAGCATCCTTTCATGTGTTTGTTGGCAATCTGTACATCTTCTTTGGAGAAATGTTTAGTTTGGTCTTCTGCCCATTTTTGGATTGGGTTGTTTGTTTTTTTGATATTGAGCTGTATGAGCTGCTTGTAAATTTTGGAGATTAATCCTTTGTCAGTTGCTTCATTTGCAAATATTTTCTCCCATTCTGAAGGGTGTCTTTTCGTCATGTTTATGGTTTCCTTTGCTGTGCAAAAGCTTTTAAGTTTCATTAGATGCCATTTGTTTATTTTTGTTTTTATTTCCAGTTTTCTAGGAGGTGGGTCAAAAAGGATCTTGCCGTGATTTATGTCATAAAGTGTTCTGCCTATGTTTTCCCCTAGGAGTTTTATAGAGTCTGGCCTTAAATTTAGGTCTTAAATCCATTTTGAGTTTATTTTTGTGTATGGTGTTAAGGAGTGTTCTAATTTCATTCTTTTACATGTAGCTGTCCACTTTTCCCAGCACAAGTTATGGAAGAGGCTGTTTTTTCTCCATTGTATATTCTTGCCACCTTTATCAAAGATAAGGTGACCATAGGTGGGTGGGTTTATCTCTGGGCTTTCTATCCTGTTCCATTGATCTATATTTCTGTTTTCGTGCCAGTACCATACTGTCTTGATTACTGTAGCTTTGTAGTATAGTCTGAAGTCAGGGAGCCTGATCCCTCCAGCTCCATTTTTCTTTCTCAAGATTGCTTTGGCTATTTGGAGTCTTTTGTGTTTCCATACAAATTGTGAAATTTTTTGTTCTAGTTCTCTGAAAAAAGCCATTGGTAGCTTGATAGGTATTGCATTGAACATGTGGATAGCTTTGGGTAGTATAGTCATTCTCACAATGTTGATTCTTCCAATTCAAGAAAATGGTATATCTCTCTATCTGTTTGTATCATATTTAATTTCTTTCATCAGTGTCTTATAGTTTTCTGCATACACGTCTTTATTCTCCTTAGGTAGGTTTATTCCTAGGTATCTTATTCTTTTTGTTGCAGTGGCTAATGGGAGTGTTTCCTGAATTTCTCTTTCAGATTTGTCACCATTAGTGTATAGGAATGCAAGAGATTTCTGTGCATTAATTTTGTATCCTGTTACTTTACCAAATTCATTGATTAGTTCTAGTACTTTTCTGGTAGGATTGTTAGGATTCTCTATGTATAGTATCATGTCATGTGCAAACAGTGACAGTTTCACTTCTTTTCCGATATGGATTCCTCTTATTTCTTTTTCTTCTCTGATTTTTGTGGCTAAAACTTCCAAAACTATGTTGAATAATAGTGGTGAGAGTGGGCAACCTTGTCCTGTTCTTGATCTTAGTGAAAATGGTTTCAATTTTTCACCTTTGAGAATGATGTTGGCTGTGGGTTTGTCATATATGGCCTTTATTATGTTCAGGTAAGTTACATCTATACTTACTTTTGGTAGGCTTTTTATCATAAATGGTGTTGAATTTTGTCAAAAGCTTTTTCTGCATCTACTGAGATGATCATATAGCTGTTCTCCTTGCATCTGTTAATAAGGTTTATTACATTGATTGATTTGCATATATTGAAGAATCCTTGCATTCCTGGGATAAATCCCATTTGATCATGGTGTATAATTCTTTGATGTATACTGTTGGATTCTCTTTGCTAGTATTTGTTGAGGATTTTTTCATCTATGTTCATCGGTGATATTGGCCTGTAATTTTCTTTTTTTGTGACATATTTGTCTGGCTTTGGTATCAGGCTGATGGTGACCTCGTACAATGAGTTTGCGAGTGTTTCTCCCTCTCCTATATTTTGGAAGAGTTTGAGAAGGATAGGTGTTAGCTATTCTCTAAATGGTTGATAGAATTCACCTGTGAAGCCATCTGGTCCTGGGCTTTTGCTTGTTGGAAGATTTTTAGTCACAGTTTCAATTTCAGTGCTTATGATTGGTCTGTTTATATTTTCTATTTCTTCCTGGCTCAGTCTCAGAAGTTGTGCTTTTCTAAGAATTTGTCCGTTTCTTCCAAGTTGTCCATTTTATTGGCATATAGTTGCTTGTAGTAATCTCTCATCAGCCTTTGTATTTCTGCAGTGTCAGTTGTTACTTCTCCTTTTTCATTTCTAATTCTCTTGATTGGAGTCTTCTCCCTTTTATTCTTAATGAGTCTGGCTAATGGTTTATCAATTTTGTTTATCTTCTCGAAGAACCAGCTTTTATTCTTATTGATCTTTGCTATCATTTCCTTCAGTTCTTTTTCTTTTATTTCTAATCTGATCTTTATTTCTTTCATTCTGCTAATGGTGGGGTTTTTTTGTTCATCTTTCTCTAATTGCTCTAGATTTAAGTTTAGGTTGTTTATTTGAGATGTTTCTTGTTTCTTGAGGTAGGATTTTATTGCTATAAACTTTCCTCTTAGAACCGCTTTGGCTGCTTCCCATAGGTTTTGGGTCATCTGTTTTCATTGTCATTTGTTTCTAGGTAATTTTTGATTTCCTCTTTGATTTCTCCAGTGATCTCTTGGTTATTTAGTAGTGTATTGTTTAGCCTCCATGTGTTTTCATTTTTTTCCTGTCATTGATATCTAGTCTCATTGCATTTTGGTCAGAAAAGATACTTGATACGATTTCAATTTTCTTAAATTTACCGAGGCTTGATTTGTGTCCCAGGGTATTTTCTATCCTGGAGAATGTTCCATCAGCACTTGAGAGAAAAGAGTATTCTGTTGTTTTTGGATGGAATGTCCTGTAAATATCAATTAAGTCCATCTTGTTTAATGTATCATTTAAAGCTGTGTTTCATTTTTCATTTTCATTTTGGATGATCTGTCCACTGGTGAAAGTGGGATATTAAAGTCTCCTACTATGATTGTGTTACTGTTGATTTCCCCTTTTATGTCTGTTACCATTTGCCTTATGTATTGAGGTGCTCCTATGTTGGGTGTATAAATATTTGTGTTTGTTATCTCTTCTTCTTGGATTAATCCCTTGATCATTATGTAATGTCCTTATTTGTCTCCTGTAATGGAGTTTATTTTAAAGTCTATTTTGTCTGATGTGAGAATTGCTATTCTGGCTTTCTTTTGTTTTCCATTTTCATGGAATATCTTTTTCCATCCACTCACTTGCAGTCTGTATGTGTCCCTAGGTCTGAAGTAGGTCTCTTGTAGACAGCCTATACATAGCTGTTATTTATGTATGCATTCTGCCAGTCTATGTCTTTTGTTTGGAGCTTTTAATCTGTTTACATTTAAGGTAATTATCAATATGTATTTTCCTGTTACCATTTTCTTAATTGTTTTGGGTTTTTTATTGTAGGTCTTACTTCTCTTGTATTTCCTGCCTAGAGAAGTTCCTTTAGCATTTGTTGTAGAGCTGGTTTGGTGGTGCTGAAGTCTCTTAGCTTTGCTTGTCTGTAAAGGATTTAATTTCTCCACTGAATCTGAATTAGATCCTTGCTGGGTAGAGTAATCTTGGTTGTAGGTTTTTTTCCTTTCATCACTTTAAATATGTCCTGCAACTCCTTTCTGGCTTGCAGAGTTTCTGCTGAAAGATTAGTTGTTAACCTATTGGGATTCCCTTGTATGTTATTTATGGCTTTTTCCTTGCAGCTTTTAATATTTTTTTCTTTGTATTTAATTTTTGGTAGTTTGATTAATATGTGTCTTGTTGTGTTTCTCTTGGATTTATCCTGGATGGGACTCTTTGCTTCCTGGACTTGATTGACTTTTTCCTTTCCCATATTAGGGAAGCATTCAACTATAATCTCTTCAAATATTTTCTCAGTCCCTTTTTTTTCCTCTTCTTCTTCTGGGGCCCCTATAATTCAAATGTTTGTGCATTTAATATTGTCCCAGAGGTCTCTGATACTGTCCTCAATTCTTTTCATTCTTTTTCCTTTATTCTGCTCTGTGGTAGTTATTTCCACTATTTTATCTTCCAGGTCACTTATCCATTCTTCTGCCTCTGTTATTCTGCTATTGATTCCTTCTAGAATATTTTTAATTTCATTTATTTTGTTGTTCATCATTGTTTGTTTGCTCTTTAGTGTTTCTAGTCATTGATAAATGTTTCTTGTATTTTCTCCATTCTATTTCTAAGATTTTGGATCATTTTTGCTCTCATTACTCTGAATTCTTTTTCAGGCAGACTGCTTATTTCCTCTTCATTTGTTTGGTCTGGTGGGTTTTCACGTTGCTCCATCATCTGCTTTGTATTTCCTGTCTTCTCATTTTGCTTAACTTACTATGTTTGGGGTCTCCTTTTTACAAGCTGCAGGTTTGTAGTTCCCATTGTTTTTGATGTCTGCTCCCAGTGGGTAAGGTTGGTTCAGTGTGTTGTGTACGCTTCCTGGTGGAGGGTACTGGTGCCTGTGTTCTGGTGGATGAGGCTGGATCTTGTGTTTCTGGTGGGCAGGACCACGTCCACTGGTGTGTGTTGGGGTGTCTGCGAACTTATTATGGTTTTAGGCATCCTTTCTCTTAGTGGACTTCCCTGGTGGCACAGTGGTTGGGAGTCCACCTGCCAATGCAGGGGACATGGGTTCAAGTCCTTGTCCAGGAAGATCCCACATGCCATGGAGCAACTACGCCCGTGCGCCACAAGTACTTAGCCCCTGTGCCACAACTGTTGAAGTCTGTGTGCCTACAACCTGTGCTCTGCAACAAGAGAACCCACCACAATGGGATGCCCGCACACCATAACAAAGAGTAGCCTCCACTCGCCACAACTAGAGAAAGCCTGAGTGCAGAAACGGGGACCCAATGCAGCCAAAAATTAATTAATTAATTAATTAATTTTTAAAAATTTGTTTTGTCCAAATTTGTTCCTGTCATACTAGTTGTTTGGCATAGGGTGTCAAGCACTGTAGTTTACTGGTCATTGAGTGGAGCTGGGTCTTAGCATTGAGATGGAGATCTCTGGGAGAGCTTTTGCCGTTTGATATTATGTGAGGCTGGGACATCTCTGGTGGTCCAATGTCTTGAACTAGGCTCTCCCACCTCAGAGGCTCAGGCCTGACCCCTGGCTAGAACATCAAGACCCTTTTGGGAAGTCTGAGGTCTTCTGCCAGTGTTTAGTAGGTGTTCTGTAGGAGTTGTTCCACATGTAAATGTAGTTTGATGTATCTGTGGGGTGGAAGGTGATCTCCACAACTTACTCCTCCACCATCTTGAAGGCACCCCCACATTACTTCTTATACCTCCACCTAGGCTGAGTCCTGCTAGTGTTGGAGGGTCTCTGGAAGTGGCAGGGGGTGGTTGTGGCTCACTTTGGGGACAAGGACACTGGCAGCAGAAGTTCTGGGAAGTACTTCTTGTCATGAGCCCACCCAGCATCCACCATTAACTCCACCAAAGAACATATATTCTTGTTTAAAGAGAAAACATTGGCAACATGCATACCAAAGTTGATTAAAGTGATAAATTAAAATGCATTAGAACCAGTACATTGTTATGTCTGTTAGAAGAGAATTTTTGTAACAAGATTGACTAAACTGTTTGTAATAGCAGCTTTTTAAGCATCTACATGTGCAAGCTACCTACATGTGTAAAAGTTTGAACTAAATTGATTGTTAATAAGTTTCTCATTTCATGATATGTGGATTACTGGTGCCTTGAAATAAATAGATAATAGTTTAAGGTAAACTTCCCAAGAACATAATCAGTTATAGAAAAACCTGAATATAACTTTTAATCCTATATGAAAACTCTACATTATATTAGAATTACCCATTGCTTAATGTTATCAAATAACTAACTTTATGTGACTGTGGAAGCATTATATGATCTCAAATAATTTTGCATCTTATTAAATAGACAATAAATCACTTTTCTAGCACTAAACAGTTTTAGTTGCTTTACATGAGATTGTTTATATCAGAGACTTAAAATAGCAATTTCTCATCTATGATAACCAAACAATAAAAGGCAACACCAGATGTGGAACTTAGTCATTTAACCAGTGATCAGTTTGGAACCTCGGTCCTGAAAAGGTTCAAGTGAAACTAGTAAGTAGTGGGTGATGGCAAGAGGTAAAGGGGTAAGAGAAGCATTTTCAGCCAAAAGAAACAATAGTTAAAGAAGTGACAGGAAACATGGGAAACTCTCAAAAAACTTCTAAAAGCCATTATTCCCACAGGCCCATGACAGGCATTACTAACCAAACATCCACAGTTTGACTGTTTGTTACATGAAGTGGTGGTCTTAGAATCACTATTGAATCTCCTGGCTCTTGCAGTCACAATGCTCCTTCCAGAACTGATGAGGATATCAAGACTTGGAGAAGTCTATGATTTATCAAACACTTAACTGCAGCACTGCAGCTAGAAACTCATCCTTCACTGTTAGCACACAGCTAATTCTCTTGCCAATGCTATGATATCTTTGCCAATAAGTAAGGTTGTTCATTCTGTATATGTTTTTCTGCCCATTTTTTCATCGTTCTCTTCATCTCTATAGATCATTCAATATAATTTAAATACCTCATATCCTATTTCTTTGTGTTTCTTTTTTCATTTATTGTTCTTTTTCTCCATTCAGTAAACCTTTTTTGTAAATGACAACATACACAATGCTTGATGCTGGGGGAGTTACAGGATTACTTTGACCCTATTTTGGATGCAGCCCAGAAAAAAAAACATGATTACAAGCTCTATCCTTATTATACATCAATAGATTTGGTTTGTATGCAAAGTACAGAGATTATGCAGCTGGAAAACTTGGAGCAATTCCTATCCAATAAAAAGCAGGGGCTTGAATATATGGGTAGCCACAGGACTGTGGATTCCAGTAATCTAATTTGGGCTCTCTTCAGCGACTTTGAAAACCCTAGAGAGTTTGCAAGTAGAATTGTTGATTTAACAGAAAACAAACTATTCAGGGAATGTTCCACATGCTAAATAATGTTTTCTTTCTTTTTCAGAAGTATTTAAGTTCTGCCTCATTTTCTTCTACTGTGTAAGCACACACATGCACAAAACATACACATATAATCTATAATACTGAAGTAAAAACACTACTGGCTTATTTATTTATTTTTGGAGTGTGTGGAGGAGAAGGGATTCATTTTCAGTTGTAACAATTTAGTACTCACACTGGATTGTCAATTGTATCTTATGACCAATGTCACATATTTCCAAAACTACCTCCTAGATTTAGTGTTACATCTCTTGACCAAGAAATTAAATAGTTTAAATGGGGATTTAGAGCTTGGATCTGGTCTCATTGATATTATTTCTCTAACCACATAAATTAAAACCAACTAAATTAAAAGAAAAGGAGCAATAAATCTCAGCACATATTTGATTTTATAAGTAGAAAAAATATGATTTCAGCATAAATAATTTTATTTATTTCACTTTGAAATTGTTAGTTTACCATTAGAAACTGATATTATTATTATTTTTAATTATCAGGATGTTGGCACATTGAAAGAAAATGGTTCTGTTAGACGTAAATGGATAAACAAACAAATAAATAAATCTTATTGCTTAGAAGATATGGAATGTAGCAGTTCTACATTTATATTTAAAAACATATTTTTTCTTTAACCTGTTAGTACTGGGCTGTTGCTCTTCATAAAACAGGTAGAAAACTATGAGTGGTATATATTTGTAATTATGTCAAAATATAGTATACTCCTGGACAGAAAAAGCCCATTCTTAATTTTTGAATCAACTCCAGCAGTTTCTTAATGCTTTAAACATAATCTGCCAACTAGGATTGATTAAACTGTATTTTCTAATACACAACTTCCTGAATTTCAAATAAACAAATGCCAGGTACAGCTTATTAGAATATTTAATCATATACTTTCATTACCAAATACTGAATTTTTTATTTTAAAAACATGTTGAAGATTATTCATTGAAAGACACATATTATAATCAATCTCAGATTCCTAGATTTACACATAAGTATTCCTGTAGAATATGATGACGTAAATTCTGCGTGGCAAAATATAATTATCTGATATACAGGGTATGTTTTGCAAATATTTATTTATTTTTGTATACACTTTATCCTTGTCCAACAGAAATACTCTTCCAAAACATAAAGATTATATGATCATTTCAGATAAACAAGTACATTATTCTGTCTGGTGTCAATATTAACTCCTGTCTTGTCCATTTAATCTCTGATTTATTCAGTGTTATCCAATGGATAAATGTTCTTCCCTATGGAGACTATTTTACATTAGAAGCAAATACTAGAATTCGAAAGCCTGCGAGTCCTACATCTCACTACAGGTACAGGCATGCAAAGAGCAGAGGCTTCCATTTATGATCTCTTCATCTCCAGGAAGTTATACTGAACTCATGGTCATATATAACCCTTACTTTCCTCCAAAAACTCAAATATAATATATGTTATTGTAACCCTTATAATGGGTAACTGTCTTCATGGATGTGATCACTGACAAGGAGGAATATCGCCTTCAAGGTCTAGTCTGTTTGTGTTTGTTAATTAATTTTAAAATATTATAAATATTACTTTTTATACATACAACATTTAGGTAAGGACACTGCGTTCCCCTCTACAAAGCTCTGCTTGTCCTCATTCTTTCTGGATTGCGAGACCAGGTGCTGAGCTGAGAAAATTTTCTTTCCAGCAATAGCATCTGGCTCCTTGGCAGCCTCTGCTTGCTCTTGGGCTAGCTACACTGCAGTTGTCTTCAGGTTGTGAAGTGGTAAGGATGCTGATGTGATATCTTATTCACTTGGATGCTGTGCCTTTTATCTTTCTTATGTTATCCCCATGTGGGTATTTTTCACACTTACAATCTTCTATGAATAAAATTTATTGGGAAAAAGACTGATACCTGATATAACTTTCAATAGCAAATTTCTGAAATTATTTTTGTCTGTATAAGGTGAACCAGTCAGATGATGGCACAAATCTGATATTTCTCTTATTGTAGTTTTTAAAATCATTCTCATTGCCTTGTTCCTTTGTCTTCTCTGTATACAAATATATGTAGTTTTGATTCTTTATATGTCCTCTGGTGAAGTGTATAAAATAATAATTATAATGATAACAATAATAACTATCATTTCTAAGCCAGGGACTATACTAAGTTCTCATATCTAATTTCATTTAATTCTCACAACATTATACCATATCTATCACATTCTTCACTTGAAATTGAGAAAAAAAAATTAAGATCTGTAATATTTGATCAGGAGACTGACCAGGAACAAAGACAGTCATTATCAAAGGCAAAATTGTAGAAATTGGTCCTAGAGCTGGGGTTCAGTGACTTTTAAGTGTTTTCACTATGACAATTATACTGGTCACAGTTTGATGCCAGCCTACCGTTCTCACTTTATTGCCAACCCTTCCCTGTGCCCTAGGCTTTAGTCTCATGAGAACAATCATGCCCAAGCATTTCAGCTGCCATCCTACATGCCATGCCCCAGCTGCATGCCCCTCCTCACTCTCTCACTCTGATTGCATTCCTCTAAAAGCTAACTAGCTCCCAAACTTCAAATAAAGCAGAAGGATTGCTGTATATGAGGAAGGTGTGGAAAAAGTCTCTTTTAGACAGGCTTAAGATGGGATAATAACAGTAACAATACAACCAGATATTCACTGAGCATTTACTGCATGCCAAACATTCTGCAGTGGACTTTACATGTATTAATTTATCCATACTCACAACACCCTATAGGATGGAGGTTATTATGTGCTATATTTTATAAATAAGTAGAAAGAGACATAGAATAGTTGTGTCACTGCCAGTGAAAAACAGCCAGTGAACCCAGTCACCAGGCATTCAGAGCCCACCCTCTAAATACCCATACTATGTGACTTCTCACTCTTTCCTTAGTCCCCCAGGAGAAGTGCTTAAACCTTGGCTGTAGGTAATGCAGAGTTGCTTTGTTTTTGTTTTCATTTTTGCTTCACTAATTCACCACAGAAAATCTCTGAGATTTGTTCCAGATACTTTGTATTTTAAAACATCACAGTTTCTCTAATAGTGTGTTTTGAACGCTTTCAGATGATGGAAAGTATACCAAATAGAAGTAGAATTCTTTCTCCTTCCCTCTATGTATGTATGCATATATATATATATGCACGCACACACACATAAGTATATATGTAAACACAGACACCTATACTCTTTAGGTATGCCCATTATTTTGTTTTTTATCTATATGTACAGATAATAGGTAAATACATGATTGATTGATAAATAGAAAGATAAACAAATATAAAAGGGAAAGAATTCCACTTCTATTTGATATATATTTATATACCACTTTTTTGTACAAGCTACTGAATATTATTTATGTTATGGAATTCCAGATAAAAGATTTTACATGTGTGTCTAGAGCAACATCTGTTTATAAATAACATTTTCCAGAAACCATTTTAAATGATATCTCTATATGCATCAAATAAATGAGAAGAAAAATTATGTTAAACTAAAAGTAGAGAGGAATTAAAATAGAAACTAATGTACCACTTAAAAAACATGATTTAAAAGAAGAAAAGTGTCAAGTGAGCTCATGTCAAACCTTGAGACCAAGTGTGCTAACTGCAAGCTGACACGCTTACTAGAGAGAATCCAAACCACAGAGTGTGAAAATGGAAATAACAATGATGAAAATGTATGTCAGAAGTAAAACAATTATATAAGATAGAGGGGGGTCAAAATTTCCACATAATGACTAGAATAGTAGACTATACAACTGAATATTCCTCAGTAAGAACTGAAATTTTTCAAGTAAGTGGTAGAAACAATGAAGAGAGAGAGAGGTGAAGAAAATTAAGCAGACCTTTTAATGTGGGGGAGAAGCAAGGATTCTGTCTCTATTTGGTCTATATTTATATGTCCTAAATGAATTTTTATCAATATAATTATCACTATTATTCTTTCCTAAATAGTTAATTCTCAAAATACAATTTTCTTTTACCTTAAGTTAAACATTAATGACATTGTGGCATAAAGGAGACACAATACATGGCCATATGGCCAGAACAACTACTTCGAAGATATGACCAAGAACTGAAAAGAGGAAAAGTTCCTTGTGACACCTACAAAATGTCTAAATTATATATGAACTATGTTGCAAAATCTATTAAATATTATTTATGCCATTGCCCTCAAGATAAAAGATTATTTTGCTATGCCAGTAATTTTATTTCCTAAAATATAAGCCAAACTAACACTTCTTTTTGAAATATTAAAGTGATTGAGCATTTTTTTCTTGGATAGACTCTGCTGAATAATTGCCTCAGGTGTCCACTTAATTTTGAATAGCGTTCAGCGTCTTATTTCATGAGTTGTCTTAAATCTCAAAGAAGTGAATACCAGTGACAACTGGCAAAACATATTTACAGCACTTGACACAGAGCTAATACCTTCAATTTACAAAGAGCCCATACAAATTTAAAAGGAAAGGATGATTGAATCAATACAAAAATCAACCAAGGATAGGAACATGTAGTTCACAAAAAAGAATGAGTGGCCCATAAATTTATGAAAAACTATTTATATGGTGGGTTTGTGTATAAAATTTATATATATATATATATATATATAATATTCATTAAACTGTTACTAGGAGTAGCAAAAGAAAACAATGAAAATACCTAAAGAGCCCATCAAGAGATACCTAGATGCTCAGTTATTATATTTTATATAATGGAATACTCTGCAAACATTAGAAAGAACAAGGACTGATATGGAAAAAATCTACAAAAAGTACTAAGTGAAAAATGCAAAGATCTAAGAAGTATCTCTATTTGTGCTCACATTTGTGTTTAGAAAAAACACAGATGAAACACACACCTATTCATAATACTCATATTAGGGTATGTAAATGTTTTTCTAGAAGAAATCACAAAATAATTTGTGATGTAAATCAAGATTCCATTAAATAATACTTTTTTTCAGAA
The DNA here is from genome assembly GCF_963455315.2 of Globicephala melas. Lineage (NCBI taxonomy): Eukaryota > Metazoa > Chordata > Mammalia > Artiodactyla > Delphinidae > Globicephala > Globicephala melas. The sequence continues at coordinate 45,015,118 of NC_083331.1, forward strand.
AAATTTCACAAAAGAATCAGATATATTGAAAAAAAAAAGAGTTCTGAAAACTCTGAGTTATCATGTCAAAAATCCCTGGTTCTTCCAACATAAAGTTATGTTTCAGCTAATTTGTGTACACTTAGCATTATAAATAAAAAAGATATTTAGCAGCTGCTATAGACTGAATGTTTATATACCTCTGAAATTCATATGTTAAGACTTAATCCCCAATTTGATGGTACTTGGAGGTGGGGCCTTCAGGAACTGATTAAGTCATGAGGGCAGAGCACCCCATGAATAGGATTAGTACCCTTACAAAAGAGACTACAGAGAGATCTTTTGCCCTTTCTGCCATGTGAGGACACAGCATGAAAATGGTCATCTATGAACCAGGGAGCAGGGCCTCACTAGACACCGCATCTGCCAGCAACTTGATCTTAACTTCCCATTCTCCAGAACAGTGAGAAATACATTTTTATTATTTATAAGCTATTTATGTTATTCTGTTATAGCAGCCTGAATAGACTAAGGCAACACTACAGAAGAATGTATGATCTCCAGGTCCAGGAAGATCTCTAAATTGGGAGCTCAGGTATACAAGCAAAATTTGTCATCAACTAACTAGAGCTTTTGACTAAGAAGCAAGGTCTCTGGGACTCAGTTTATTTGCATTTTCACTGTGAATGAGGTTGATTAAACTAATCAACAAGTTCTCATTGTAATTACTGTGAGCTGGTTTAGTGGAGTCAAGTTTCACAGATAAGAAGGATTTGGACCACCTTTGAGAGTAGAGAAGATACAGATGGGCAGAGATGAGCAAGAGAACTCAGTATATGAAAAAATTTTTGCACAAGTTCAGAGTTGATAATTTTGAGAGTGTACTTCAGGGGTAGAAGATATAAAACAGGTTTGAGAGAGAGGCGTTAGAACAGTGAAATGGAGGTAGATTAGGAAGGACTTGGAATCCAACTTGACCTTAGCACAGTAATAATATAGAAATTTTGAAATGAAAGAAACCTTAGAGATTATTGAATTCAACCCTTCATTAAAGCACAAGTAAAGAGAGGTTACATAATGTACAGATTTGTCACATTATAAGCATTTTGTATCTAAGACTATATCTCCACAAGTGCCAAGCCTATCTTACTGGGCACTGTATCTCTAGTCTGTCTTTGGTATGCTTGTACAGAAAGGTCATTGATTAAGTGGTTGCTGAATTAATTGCTTCATGCAAGTGTTTATTGAGCATCTATTATATGCCGGGCATTGTTCTAGGATCTAGAGATTATACCATAAACAAATCACACACAGCCTGTGTCTCATAGAGTTTATATTCCAGAAAAGAGGATAAGAAAATAAACAAAAAATATATATAAATTCAATCAAGATGCTTGGGAAGAGCTTGGGGAAAAATTAAAGCAGGATGAGAAAGAGAGAGAGAGTTCTTGCGAATGGACTCAATTTTTCATTAAGTTGGCAAGGAAATCCTCAATAATAGGTTCATTAGATTAAAAAAAAACTGAAGGAAGTGAAAGTACCTGAAGTAAGAATGATCCAGGCAGAAGAAATTGCAAAGCTGAGGCTGGAGTATACTTGGCATATTCAGGAAAGTGTAAGGAAGCTACTGTGACTAGAGCCCAGTGAATGAGGAGGACAAAAGTAAAAGGAATGTTTATAAATAGAATTACTGCAGGTCCAGATCAGGCACGACCTGGGAGACCACTGTAAAACGTTAAATTTGGAATTACTTATCCAAGGTCATTTAATTAGCTAATGGAATAGCTCAAAACCAGCATGCTTAATTTTCTCTGAGTTATCATTACATTTCTGTTTTTTTCTTTTCACCATTTTTATTAGAGTATAATTGCTTTACAATGGTGTGTTCGTTTCTGCTTTATAACAAAGTGAATCAGTTATTCATATACATATATCCCCATATCTCTTCCCACTTGCGTCTCCCTCCCTCCCACCCTCCATATCCCACCCCTCTAGGTGGTCACAGAGCACCAAGCTGATCTCCCTGTGCTATGCACCTGCTTCCCACTAGCTATCTATTTTACATTTGGTAGAGTATATAAGTCCATAAATACACTACCACTCTCTCACTTTGTCCCAGCTTACCCTTTCCCCTCCTCATGTGCTCAAGCACATTCTCTAGTAGGATGGCGTCTTTATTCCCATCTTGCCCCTAGGTTCTTCATGATCTTATTATTATTTTTTTTTTTAGATTCCATATATATGTGTTAGCATACAGTATTTGTTTTACTCTTTCTGACTTACTTCACTCTGTATGAGTCTCTAGGTCCAACAACCTCACTACAAATAACTCAATTTTGTTTCTTTTTATCGCTTAGTAATATTCCATTGTATATATGTGCCACAGCTTCTTTATCTCTTGATGGACACTTAGGTTGCTTCCACATCCTGGCTATTGTAAATAGAGCTGCAATGAACACTGTGGTACATGACCCTTTTTAGAATTTTGGTTTTCTCAGGGTATATGCCCAGTAGTGGGATTGCTGGGTCATATAGTAGTTCTATTTTTAGATTTTTAAGGAACCTCTATACTGTTCTCCATAGTGGCTGTATCAATTTACATTCCCACCAGCAGTGCAAGAGGGTTCCCTTTTCTCCACACCCTCTCCAGCATTAATTGTTTGTAGACTTTTTGATGATGGCCATTCTGACTGGTGTGAGATGATATCTCATTATAGTTTTGATTTGCATTTCTCTAATGATTAATGATGTTGAGCATTCTTTCATGTGTTTGTTGGCAGTCTGTATATCTTCTTTGGAGAAATGTCTATTTAGGCCTTCTGCCCATTTTTGGATTGGGTTATTTGTTTTTTTGATATTGAGCTGCATGAGCTGCTTGTAAATTTTGGAGATTAATCCTTTGTCAGTTGCTTCATTTGCAAATATTTTCTCCCATTCTGATAGGTGTCTTTTCATCTTGTTTATGGTTTCCTTTGCTGTGCAAAAGCTTTGAAGTTTCATTAGAAGCCATTTATTTATTTTTGTTTTTATTTCCATTTCTCTAGGAGGTGGGCCAAAAATGATCTTGCTGTGATTTATGTCATAGAGTGTTCTGCCTATGTTTTCCTCTAAGACTTTGATAGTATCTGGCCTTACATTTAGGTCTTTAATCCATTTTGAGTTTACTTTTGTGTATGGTGTTAGGGAGTGTTCTAATTTCATTCTTTTACATGTAGCTTTCCAGTTTTCCCAGCATCACTTATTAAAGTGGTTATCTCTTCTCCACTGTATATTCATGCCTCCTTTATCAAAGATAAGGTGACCATATGGGTGTGGGTTTATCTCTGGGCTTTCTATCCTGTTCCATTAATCTATTTTTCTGTTTTTGTGCCAGTACCATACTGTCTTGTTTACTGTAGCTTTGTAGTATAGTCTGAAGTCAGGGAGCCTGATTCCTCCAGCTCCATTTTTCGTTCTCAAGATTGCTTTGGCTATTTGAGCTCTTCTGTGTTTCCATACAGATTGTGAAATTTTTTGTTCTAGTTCTGTGAAAAATGCCAATGGTAGTTTCATAGGGATTGCACTGAATCTGTACATCGCTTTGGGTAGTGCAATCATTTTCACAATGTTGATTCTTCCAATCCAAGAACATGGTATTTCTCCATCTATTTGTATCATCTTTAATTTCTTTCATTAGTGTCTTATAATTTTCTGCATATAGATCTTTTGTCTCCTTAGGTAGGTTTATTCCTAGATATTTTATTCTTTTTGTTGCAATGGTAAATGGGCGTGTTTTCTTAATTTCACTTTCAGTTGTTTCATCATTAGTGTACAGGACTGCAAGAGATTTCTGTGAATTAATTTTGTATCTTGCTACTTTACCAAAATCACTGATCAGCTCTTGTCGTTTTCTGGTAGCATCTTTAGGATTCTCTATGTATAGAATCATGTCATCTGCAAAGACTGACAGTTTTATTTCTTCATTTCCAATTTGGATTCCTTTAATTTCTTTTTCTTCTCTGATTGCTGTGGCTAAAACTTCCAAAGCTATGTGGAATAATAGTGGTGAGAGCGGGCAACCTTGTCTTGTTCCTGATCTTAGTGGAAATGGTTTTTCACCATTGAGGATGATACTGGCTGTGGGTTTGTCACATATGGCCTTTATTATGCTGAGGAAAGTTCCCTCTATGCCTACTTTCTGCAGGGTTTTTATCTTAAATTGGTGTTGAATTTTTTTGAAAGCTTTCTCTGCATCTATTGAGATGATCATATGGTTTTTCAAGAATCCTTGCATTCCTGGGATGAACCACACTTGATCATGGTGTACAATCCTTTTACTGTTCTGTTGGATTCTGTTTGCTAGTATTTTGTTGAGGATTTTTGCATCTATGTTCATCAGTGATATAGGTCTGTAGTTTTCTTTCTTTGTGACATCTTTGTCTGGTTTTGTTACCAGGGTGATGGTGGTCTCGTAGAATGAGTTTGGGAGTGTTCCTCCCTCTGCTATATTTTGGAAGAGTTTGAGAAGGATAGGTGTTAGCTCTTCTCTAAATATTTGATAGAATTTGCCTGTGAAGCCATCTGGTCCTGGGCTTTTGTTTGTTGGAAGATTTTTAAACACAGTTTCAATTTCAGTGCTGTGATTCATCTTTTCATCTTTTCTATTTCTTCCTGGTTTAGTCTCGGAAGGTTGTGCATTTCTAAGAATTTGTCCTTTTCTTCCAGGTGACCATTTTATTGTCATATAGTTGCTTGTAGTAATCTCTCATCATCCTTTGTATTTCTGCAGTGTCAGTTGTTACTTCTCCTTTTTCACTTCTAATTTTATTCATTTGAGTCTTCTCCCTTTTTATCTTGATGAGTCTGGCTAATGCTTTATCAATTTTGTTTATCTTCTCAAAGAACCAGTATTTAGTTTAATTGATCTTTGTTATTGTTTACTTTATTTCTTTTTCATTTATTTCAGATCTGATCTTTACGATTTCTTTCCTTCTGCTAACTTTGGGGTTTTTTTGTTCTTCTTTCTCTAATTTCTTTAGGTGTAAGGTTAGGTTGTTTATTTGAGATGTTTCTTGTTTCTTAAGGTAGGATTATATTGCTATAAACTTCCCTCTTAGAACTGCTTTTGCTGCATCCCATAGGTTTTGGGACATTGTGTTTTCATTGTCATTTGTTTCTAGATATTTTTTTATTTCCTCTGATTTCTTCAGTGTTCTCTTGGTTATTTAGTAGTGTATTGTTTAGCCTCCATGTGTTTGTATTTTTTAAAGATTTTTTTCCTGTAATTGATATCTAGTCTCATAGTGTTGTGGTCCGAAAAGATACTTGATATGATTTCAATTTTCTTAAATTTACCAAGGCTTGATTTGTGACCCAAGATATGACCTATCCTGGAGATTGTTCCAGGAGCACTTGAGAAGAAAGTGTATTCTGTTGTTATTGGATGGAATGTCCTATAAATATCAATTAAGTCCATCTTGTTAATGCATCATTTAGAGCTTGTGTTTCCTTATTTATTTTCATTTTGGATGATCTGTCCATTTGTGAAAGTGGGGTGTTAAAGTCCCCTACTATGATTGTGTCACTGTTGATTTCCCCTTTTATGGCTGTTGGTATTTGCCTTATGTATTGAGGTGCTCCTATGTTGGGTGCATAAATATTTACAATTTTTATATCTTCTTGGATTGATCCCTTGATCATTATGTAGTGTCTTTCTTTTTCTGTTGTAATAATCGTTGTTTTAAAGTCTATTTTGTCTGATATGAGAATTGCTACTCCAGCTTTCTTTTGATTTCCATTTGCTTGGAATATCTTTTTCCACCCCCTCCCTTTCAGCCTGTATGTGTCCCTAGGTCTGAAGTGAGTCTCTTGTAGACAGCATTTATGTGGGTCTTGTTTTTGTATCTTTTCAGCCAGTCTATGTCTTTTGGTTGGAGCATTTAACCCATTTACATTTAAGGTAATTATCAATTTATATGCTCCTATTACCTTTTTCTTAATTGTTTTGGGTTTGTTATTGTAGGTCTTTTCCTTCTCTTGTGTTTCCTACGTAGAGAAGTTCCTTTTGTATTTGTTGTAAAGCTGGTTTTGTTTTGCTGAATTCTCTTAGCTTTTGCTTGTCTGTAAAGGTGTAATTTCTCTGTCGAATCTGAATGAGATCCTTGCTGAATAGTGTAATCTGGGTTGTAGGTTTTTCCTTTCATCAATTTAAATATGTCCTGCCAGTCCCTTCTGGCTTGCAGAGTTTCTGCTGAAAGTTCAGCTGTTAACCTTATGGGGATTCCCTCGTATGTTATTTGTTATTTTTCCCTTGCTGCTTTTAGTATTTTTTCTTTGTATTTAATTTTTGATAGTTTGATTAATATGTGTCTTGGCGTGTTTCTCCTTGGATTTATCCTGTATGGGACTCTCTGTGCTTCCTGGACTTGATTAACTATTCCCTTTCCCATATTAGGGAAGTTTTCAACAATAATCTCTTCAAATATTTTCTCAGTCTCTTTCTTTTTCTCTTCTTCTTCTGGGACCCCTATAATTTGAATGTTGGTGCATTTAATATTCTCCCAGGGGTTGCTGAGATTGTCCTCACTTCTTTTCATACCTTTTTCTTTGTTCTGCTCTGCAGTAATTACTTCCACTATTTTATCTTCCAGGTCACTTATCCGTTCTTCTGCCTCAGTTATTCTGCTATTGATCCCTTTTAGAGAATTTTTAATTTCATTTATTGTGTTTTTCATGATTGTTTGTTTGCTCTTTAGTTCTTCTCTGTCCTTGTTAAATGTTTCTTGCATTTTCTCCATTCTATTTCCTGGATTTTGGATTATTTTTACTATCATTATTCTGAATTCTTTTCCAGGTAGACTGCCTATTTCCTCTTCATTTGTTAGGTCTGGTCTGTTTTTCCCTTGCTCCTTCCTCTGCTGTGTGTTTCTTTGTCTTCTCATTTTGCTTAACTTACTGTGTTTGTGGTCTCTTTTTTGCAGATTGCAGGTTATTATTTCCTGTTGTTTCTGGTGTCTGCCCCCAGTGGCTAAGGTTTGTTCATTGGGTTGTGTAAGCTTTCTGGTGGAGGGGACTAGTGCCTGTGTTCTGGTGAATGAGGCTGGATCTTGTCTTTCTGGTGGGCAGATCCATGTCTGGTGATGTGTTTTGTGCTGTGTGTGGCCTTATTATGATATTAGGCAGCCTGTCTGCTAATGGATGGGGCTGTGTTCCTGTCTTGCTAGTTGTTTGGCATAGGGTGTCCAGCATTGTAGCTTGCTGGTAGTTGAGTGGAGCTGGGTCTTTGCATTGAGATGGAAATCTTGGGAGATTTTTGCCATTTGATATTACGTGGAGCTGGGAGGTCTCTGGTGGACCAATGTCCTGAACTTGGCTCTCCCACCACAGAGGCAGAGCTCTGATGCCTGGCTGGACCACCAAGAGCCTGTCATCCACATGGCTCAGAATAAAAGGGAGAAAGAAAAGAAAGAAAGAAGGAAAAAGATAAAATAAAATAAAAGTTATTAAAAATAATTATTAAAAATAATTTTTAAGCAATTAAAAAGAATAAGAGAACAACCATACCAAAAAACAAATCCACCAATGATAACAAGCACTGAAAACTCTACTAAAAAAACAAAACAAAACAAAACAGAACAAAAAAACCTCACAAAGAGAACCCTAGGACAAATGGTAAAAGCAAAGCTATACAGACAATATCACACACAGAAGCATATGCATACACACTCACAAAAAGAGAAAAAGGGGGGAAAAAAATATATATATATATATATCGTTGCTCCCAAAGTCCACCTCCTCAATTTGGGATGATTCGTTGTCTATTCAGGTATTCCACTGATGCAGGGTACATCAAGTTGATTGTGGAGATTTAATCCACTGCTCGTGAGGCTGCTGGGAGAGATTTCCCTTTCTCTTCTTTGTTCGCACAGCTCCTGGGGTTCAGCTTCGGATTTGGCCCCGCCTCTGCATGTAGGTCGCCTGAGGGCATCTGTTCTTCGCTCAGACAGGATGGGGGTAAAGGATCAGCTGCTTTGGGGGCTCTGGCTCACTCAGGCTGGGGGGAGTGAGGGGTGCGGAATGCGGCGCGAGCCTGCGGCGGCAGACGCTGGCGTGATGTTGCACCAGCCTGAGGCATGCTGTGCGTTCTCCCGGGGAAGTTGTCCCTGGATCCCGGGACCCTGGCAGTGGCAGGCTGCACAGGCTCCTGGGAGGGACAGTGTGTATAGTGACTGTGCTTGCACACAGGCTTCTTGGTGGTGGCAGCAGCAGCCTTAGCGTCTCTTGACCGTCTCTGGGTCCGCTCTGATAGCCGTGGCTCGCGCCTGTCTCTGGAGCTCCTTTAAGTGGTGCTTTTAATCCCCTCTCCTCCTGCACCCGGAAACAAAAGGGAAGAAAAAGTCTCTTGCCTCTTCGGCAGCTCCAGACCTTTTTCTGGACTCCCTCCCGGCTAGCTGTGGCGCACTAATCCCTTCAGGCTGTGTTCAAGCCGCCAACCCCAGTCCTCTCCCTGGGATCTGACTGAAGCTCGAGTCTCAGCTCCCAGCCCCACCCACCCCAGCGGGTGAGCAGACAAGCCTCTCGGGCTGGTGAGTGCCAATCAACACCGATCCTCTGTGTGGGAATCTCTCCGCTTTGCCCTCCACACCCCTGTTGCTGTGCTCTCCTCCGTGGCTCCAAAGCTTCCCCCTCCCCCAACCGCAGTCTCCGCTCACGAAGGGGCTTCCTATTGTGTGGAAACCTTTCCTCCTTCATAGCTCCCTCCCACTGGTGCGGGTCCCGTCCTTATTCTTTTGTCTCTGTTTTTTCTTTTTTCTTTTGCCCTACCCAGGTACGTGGGGATTTTCTTGCCTTTTGGGAGGTCTGAGGTCTTCTGTCAGTGTTCAGTAGGTGTTCTGTAGGAGTTGTTCCACATGTAGATGTATTTCTGGTGTATCTGTGGGGAGGAATGTGATGTCCACGTCTTACTCTTCCACCATCTTGAAGTTCCTCCCCTATCATTACATTTAAATAATCAAATAAATAGTAATGATGAAAATAACATTTTAGACATGTTAGTTTGTTAGATTCTTGAATATTTTTGGAAATGTTGCTTATGATGACTAGGCTCAAATTTTAGCTACTCTCTTTTCTCAAGAATGAGCCATTTCTTTACCCATCTCTTGCCTGGGCCCCTACCAGTCTTTCCCTAAAAGAATCCCAGTTTTGACTTGCTCCCGGCATGACTTAATTTCTTATGTCTCATTCCCCCAAATTAAGAGCAACAGAATTGCTTCAAGGAAGCATAAGTTAATCTCCTGTATATAATATTAATATTGGGGGCTCTATTTAAACATTAAAAATAGTAACAAATTGAAATACAAGCTTAAAAATGAAACCTTAATGTAAGTTGTAATCTTTGGTGAAGAAAGACAAAGAACAATGCAAAAATTATGTCTAGGTTTCAAGTCAACTAAGTATACAGTTTTCTTGGTTCCAAGCCCCCTATGGATATCAAAATCCAAGAATCCTCAACCCCTTATGTAAAATGGTATAGTATTTGCATATAAACTACACACATTCTCCTGTATTCTTTGTCATCTCTAGATTACTTATAATAACTAATACAATGTAAGTGACATGTAAATAGTTACTGGCTGGTGCGTGCCAAATTCAAGTTTTGCTTTTTGGAACTTTCAGGAATTTTTTTTCCAAATATTTTCCATCAGTGGTCAATCAGTGAATTCAGAACCCGCAGATACAGAGGGCCAACTCTACATGTTTTCTTTGAGGCGCTAGAGTTTTCATGGCCAGTTTAGTAATCATGCAAAGTACTTAATTTGAAGAAATGATTATTAAATCATCATAAGGATGTTAATAGTACAAACAGCAAATTATAGCAATCTCTGTAATTATATGTACAGTCCCTATTAAAAATTTACATGCCTTAGTCTGATTATGCTCAGGATAAAATCTCTTTTCCTACTACCAAAGGAAAATGCAATCAAAGCTAAAATTAGTCTTACTAAATTAAACAGAAATACTTTGACTATACCATGCTATATTTCATATTTCAGGCTATATTATATATTCAACATGCTTCACCATCTAGGTATGCAATAAGAGAAACAATTCAGCAGCTATGAGAGAAACAGATGGTGAAAGGTACCTGCTGACCAAACAGGAGCAGCAGGGTGGAATCAGGGTGGGTCAGTTCATCTGGAAAGGATGTTCACAATTGTCATTACACACATCAATTATTTCTGATACTACTGTATGTCATGCAGTGCCCAGGGGCCGTATGGCTTTCCTTGAAACATTTAACATAAAACTGCTGAAATATAATTTTGGCCTCACATCATGAAATGAGCTGCTAAATCCCCACAATAAGAAATTAATATTGCCAGCATTATATTATTTTAATTAAATATCCCTCCCATCTGTAAAGATACAGCAGCATTATTTGATATATTTCCAGTTTGTCAGCTAATTTATAAAAGTAAAATTATACTACATTATTGTTATGAAGTTAATCAAGACTTTAATGGGACAGTTATGTTACTATCAAGGATTTTTTATTATTTTTTCTTACTATAATGTATGTGTTCAATGAGCTGATTATGCAGTGTGACAATGATTCCACTAATTACAAAGTTATTATTTTATCTCTGATGGGAAGAAATTCCAGCTTCCTAAGTTGCAGATTTAAACATGGACATCTAATTCCTAGGGAAAATTAGCAAACCAAAATATATTTTAAAAACCCAATAAAATATTAATTTAGATTGTATATCTATATCTATATACCATTTTGTTCTCAGTCTTTTTGTCACGCAATGCAAATTTTATTTTGCAATTATAAAATTTCAAATGATCTATACAATTATAACTATAAATAAGCAGTTTCCTATAAAATGTAACAATTAGCATTGGGCTGCTATACCTAAAAATACATAAAACATCTAAGAGACAATATAGAACATATGTTATGTCTACTATGTGTTTTATATATATATGTATATATATAATGTATATATATATATAAATTTCCATTAAAATAGAATAAGTTCACAAGTTTATATTTTAGTGTTTACATTTTACTTGTCACATATTTCATTAAATCATTACAAAATGCATTTTCTAAGAAATCTTATTAAAGAAAAAGCATTTGACAAGAGATTGTGTTGTGTGAGATTTTTGTTATTTGAATATTCTAGAGTGTTCACAAAATCACAGCAGTCATAGTTCAATGTTATGACAAGGGTTTGCTGTGTACTTACAACTGCTACCACAGCAAAGATAAACTGCTTTGTCCATCCTGGTGGTCCATAATATAGCAGGGTGTTGATGTGCATTTTGAAAAGCATCAAAATGCTTAAAATATGTCTGCTTCACCTGTCCTGATACTTAAAATACTGACCTTTGAAGTCACTCTTTTGCTTTCAGTCACAGAAAAGTATCCTGTGGAAAACAAAGTGGAAATCCAAATCCAAATAATTAAAGCATCAGGAAAAATCTTGGAATTTGGAATATCCCTCTAAAATCCATTCAAAATGTCTCCTAAAGTTATCTGAAATAATTATAATTTATACCAATTGTCAGGGTTCAATTGAAATAAAATATATAAAAAGTAAGAGTGAGAAAGAAGGAAAGAAAGAGAAGGTGATCTAAAAACTACAAATATATGGTTAATATAAAAACTTTGAGGCAAACCAATTTCAGGAAATTTATTTCCCAGTAGTAACAAAGATTTCATAAGTTGGGTAAAATTTATTAATGAAGATTCAATAGGTAAAAATAAATAAAATATAATTAAAATAGTATAGGAAATAATTCATGTTAATTTAAAGAAAAATACATACTTATTCAATATGTGTTTCAAATTTGATATTTATTACTTTTCATCCCCTCATCCTCACCAAATTTTGAGTATAATTCCCAGAAATGCAGGGCTTTGGTCTGTTTTATATACCATCTGGTATTTGGAAAACACTCAATATTTTTTGAATGATAATTCTTATTTTAAGCATCACACCCTAAATGTAATACTGACAAATAAAATACATAATTTACTGAATGTTTTTCCCTGTTAACATATTACTAAACCTTCTATTAATAAATTGTCACTTGGTGATATGTTCAAGAGACACTATAGACATTTCTGTGGAAAGTTCTTAGTATATATTACACAACCATTTTCTAAGTCTATATTATAGACACAGTATTAAAAAAGTCAAAGACACAGTTTCTTACTTTAAAAAAAATTAAGCATCATTTATTATACACCTGCATGGCACTAGTTTTATGGTGTTTTACATGTCTCAAATTATTAAGTAACACAAACAACTAAGAAATTATTCTACAAAAAGTGGAGGTTTTTGGTGAGTCATCATTTCTAGTTGCATGGCTATATCATTTAGATCCTCCTCACCATTATTTATTTTTTATCCACTTATTGTCTCGTGGGCTTACATTGTGAAGTAAGATTATTAATGCCTATTAATAATACCCTATTTCTGTCCATACATTTTGCATGTTTTATGTTTGATATTTGTGCATTTATGTTGTTTGTTTAAACATAATTAAGCCAGTTTTACTTCTTTCTTTGTTTTCGAGTTCACTTTTGGTTTTAGTTTTATTATGGTCCTGATGTTAGTGTTAAGAGTATAAAGCACTCATTGAACACGTAAAAAGTTGATCAGATAACAATTTAGATAGTAAATCAATGAAACAAAATTAGAAATCATAGTAAATATTAGAAGCAAATAAAAACCTTTCTACTTAGAAATGAATAAAAAAGTAAGACTACTTCTAGATTAAAAAAATCAAAGCTTAAAGAAAGGGATATTTATCAAATAACCAATCATATCATTATATATTATCATTTATCAAATATAAGCAAAATACTGCTCAGAAGAAAAATTATTATAATTTATCAGAAGATAAAAAACATTTAACAAAACTGTTTAGAAGCTTGGAGTTCATCTAACTTCAAATGCCTATTTTAAATTATAGATAAGATAATGTTTAAATATAAAAATAAAACCTTTTGGGTATTATGATCTTTTGGTAATATTTTTGATAATGTTTTAAATGCATTTTATTGTCATATATCTATAAAAAATTTTTGTAGTTGAAGTCAGCGAGATGGAGAAGTAGGCAATTCCAGCCTTTCTCCCCTTAAGAAAACCATCCACAAACAGCCATCCACAAACAAAAAAATACCCTTGGGAGAGCTCAAGAGTCCATTTAGACTCTGCAGCAACACGGGAGTAAAAAACAAAGAACAACCTCATGCAAAGTATTGTTGGGAGACTGGTGTAGCTGAGATGTCTGGAGACAGCTAAAAATAAAGAAAAAGGGCAGGGGCTATCAGTATCAGCCATGCAGAAGATGCCACCATGGTTTCCTGTAGCCTGCTGTGTAGAGACCCTCACAGCCTTTACCTCTGAGGACCTCAACAGCCCTCATGACAGATGGCAGCCGTGGACTACCCACAGCTTTCATAACAGAGGACCCTATAGTGTTCATCAGTGTGAACATTATCAGCTCATTTGTAGAGGACACCAACAGCTTTTACCACTGAAATAATCAATATTCATCTTCACTACCCACCCCCAAAGAGGGAGACATTGCCACACCACACTTCTCCCAAAGAAGAAGCTGCTGTTGTGACATCCAAGGACCAGGGTCACTACCTCCACAACCCTGAACATGGCTCAGACCTCCATGACTGCTCTGTGAACACCCATGCCTAGTACACTCACCAGAGCCACTGTTGCAGTGAGAATGCTCATGGACCCTGGTGTGTAGCTCTGTGTGTGCCCACATTCTAGACCCCAGCTCCATGGCTGCACCAAGGGCATTCACACTCCAGATATCAGCTCCATGGCCACTCCACAGGTGCCTGAGCATCAAACACTGATACCACTGCCACTGAAAGTGCACTTGCAAGCTCGACCCAGCTCCAAGAGGAAGCTTCTCAGCCATGACAGCTTCCATGGAAGAAAAAGGCATCAGGAGGACTCCAGCAATCTTTGCCACTGAAGACCTAATAGCATTTGCCACTGCTGCAGACACTTGCAGTCTTAACTGTCAAGGACCCCTGCAATCTTCACTGATGCTGAGCTCACATCAAATGCACCGAGCTATAGCTGCACAAAGACTACACTGCTGCACTATCCCTGGAGCCAGAATTGCCACACCCCACCCAGCTGTTGCTTCACACCCACCTATAGATAAAGATCTTTTCCCACTGAAACCAGTCTGTAAAGTTGGATTTGGCATCAAAAATACAGATAACAGAAGCAAAAGAGGTGACTTCTGCATCAAATGTGCAGACATTAAAGCAAAGCTACGGATATATGAAAATCAAGGAAGCATGGCACCATCAAAGGAATACAATAATTTTCCAGTCCAACCAAAAAAAGTTGGAGATCTATGAATTGCTGGAGAAAGCTCAGAGAGCTACTAGAGAACATAGATAGACAACTCAACAATGTTAGGAAAACAATACAGGAACAAAATGAGAATTTCAACAGCTAGATAAAAATTATAAAAAAGAACCAAAAAGAAATTCTGGAGCTAAAGAATACAATGAAAGTAAAGAAAAATGCAATAGAGATTGTCAGCGTCAGAGTATTGATCAACCTGTAGAAAAATTCTGCATATTCAAAGATAGGTCATTTGAAATTATCCAGTTAGAGGAACAAATAGAAAAAAGAGAATGAAAAAGAGTTGGATACCATCAAGTGAGAAATACATGCATTATGGGAGTTCTAGAAGGAGAAAGAGAGATTCAGGAAAATTATTAAAAGAAATAATGACTGAAAACTTCCCAAAACTGGGCAGAGATACAGGCATTAAGTTATATGAAACTCGTAAATCTTCAAACAGATTCAACCCAAAGAGAACTTCACCAAGACACATTATAACACAATTGTTAAAATCAGAGACAGAGAAAGAAATTTGAAAGCAGCAAGAGAAAAGAAGCTCATCACATACAAGAGAACCCCCATAAGGATATCCGCAGATTTCTCAGCACTATAAGATAAGAAAATTACAGGCTAATATTTTTCATGAAGATAGATGCAAAAATCTTCAACATAACATTAGCAAACTGATTTCAGCAGCACACTAAAATCATCCTACATCACAATCAAGTTGTACTTATTCCTGGGATGCAAGGCTGGTTTAACATATGCAAATCAATAAACATGATACACCATTTTAACAAAATGAAGAATAAAAATCATATGATCATCACAATAGACACAGAAAAAATAATTGACAAATTCAACTTTTTTCATGATAAATATTCTCAACAAATTAAGTATAGAAGGAATGTACCTCCATGTTAAAAAGGCCATTTGTGATAAGCCTACAGCTAACATCATACTCAACGGTGAAAAGTGAAAAGTGTAAAGCTTTTCCTCTAAGATTAGGAAGAAGAGAGGATGTTTACTCTCAACACTTTTATTTAATATAGTACTGGAAGCCCTAGCCAGAGCAAAGAAAAGGCATAAAGTCCATCTTAAATGGAGAATTAAATTGTCTGCTTGAAGAAAATTTGATCTTATAACAGAAAACCCTAAAGACTCTACCAAAATACTGTTAATACTAATAAACAGATTCAGTAAAATGTCAGGATACAAAATCAACATACAAAAATAGTTGCATTTCTATACATTAACAACAATTAATAAAAATAAAGTATTTAGTTACTTAGTAATAAATTTAACCAAGGATGTGAAAGATCTGTACACTAAAAACTATATAACATTGAATAAGAAATTAAAGAGTGCACAAATAAATGGAAGACATCTTGTGGACTAGAAAAATAAATATTGCTAAAAGGTCTGCACTATGCAAAGTGATCTACAGATTCAATGTAATCCCCATTTAAATTCCAATGGCATTTTTCACAGAAATAGAAAAAAAACTTGAAGCTCTAACACCATAAGACTCTTGGAGGAAAACTCCTTGACACTGTCCTGACAAAAATTTTTTGGATTTGGCATCAAAAATACAGATAACAGAAGCAAAAATAAACAAGTGGGACTACACCAAATTAAACGCCTTCTGCACAGCAAAAGATAAAATAAAAAAAAACTAAAAAGGCAACCTCTAAAATGGGAGAAAATATTTGCAAATTATATCTCTTATAAAGGGTTGATATCCATAATATATAAGGAATACATATAATATAATTGCAAAAATCAAATACCTAATTAATAATTGAGTAAAGTACCTGAATAGACATTTTTCCAAAGAAGACATACCAATGGCCAAAAGGTTCTTGAAGAGATGATCAACACCACTGATTTTCAGGGAAATGCAAATAAAACCACATGAGATATCACCTCACAACTCTCAAAATTGCTGTTATCAAAAAGTCAAAAGATCATAAGTGTAGGCAAGGATGTAGAGAAAAGGGAACCCTTGTGCACTGTTGGTGGGAATGTAAATTAGTACAGTCATTATGAAAAACAATTTGGAGGTTCCTCAAAAACTTAAAAATAGAACTACCATATGATTCAGCAACCCCTTCTGGGTATATATCCAAAAGAAATAACATGTTTATCTGGAAGAGATATTTGCACTCCCATGTTCATCACAGCATTATTCATGATATCTAAGTGTCCACCAACAGATAAATCAACTAAGAAGGTGTGGTGTATATATAATGAAGTAAGCCAGACATAGAAAGACAAATATTGTATAATCTCACTTATACGTAGAATCAAAAAATAAAGAAGTTGAACTCATTAACAGAAGGTAGAATGGTAGTTGCCAGGGTCTAGGTCATAGGGGTAGAGGGATAATGTTGGTCATTAGGTACAAATTTCAGTTATATGATTAATAAATTCTGGAGACCTAATGTACAGCATGATGACTATAGTTAAAAATAATGTGTTATATATTTGAAATTTGCTAACAGTAGATCTCAAGTGTTCTCATCACAAAAAGAAAGGGGGAGTAACTATTTGAGGTAATGAATGTGTTATTAAGTTGATTTTAGTAATCATTTCACAATATATACTATATCAACCCATATATTGTACAACCTAAATATATACAATTCTTGTTTATAAAAAAGAAAATCAATGAAATGAGTGGGTGAGAACCCACAAAAAGTATAGAATGACAGAAAATATCAATAAGTAAAACTGTGAATTTGTTTTACATCCTACTTGTGACAAAATTCAACATTCCCTAATATAATAAAAACAAAATTTTAAATTAATAAGAATTTTCTAGGTGACAATATATTATATACACTAGTGTTGTATGTAACATAAATATTTATATCCTGTTGATAGCTTTATATATACAGATGTTCCTTAACTTACTATGGGATTACATCTGATAAACCCATCATAAGTTGAAAATATCATAATCAAAATGCATTTAATACACCTAACCCACTGGACATCATAGCTTAGCCTAGCCCACCTTAAAGGTGCTCAGGACACTTACGTTAGCCTACACTTGGTCAAAATCACCTAACACAAAGCCTATTGTATAATAAAGTGTTGAATATCTCAGGTAATTTATTGAATGCTGTATGGAAAGTGAAAAACAGAATGGTTGTATGAATACAGAATGGTTGTAAGTGTATTGGTTGTTTACCCTCATGATCACCTGACTGACTTGGAGAGCTAAGTCTTGCTGCAGCTGCCAGACATCACAAGAGAGTATATATAGTACTGCACATCACTACCCCAGGAAAATATCAAAATTCAGAATGGGAAATATGGTTTCCACTGGAGGCCTATTGCCTTCACACAGTTGTAAAGAGAAAATCTTATGTTAAACCATTATCAGTTGGGACCATCTCTAATTACACAATCATAAAATATAACAGTTTTTAGAAGGTAATTATTCATGCTTAAAACTTTTCACCTATTAATTCCATTTATTGGATTATATATGTATACATGCTTATTGTCAATTTTTTAACTTAAAATTTTTAATTAACATTTTTCAAAATTATAAGTTATTTCTATTTATAATAAACTATAATTGTGATAAAACTATCTAATGTGAGTTATTATGATATAATGTTGAGTGGAATACTTATAAGTCATCTGTAATAACATAACAATGTAAATTGCCAAGAAATCTGACAATTTCATAAAAATATATCAGTATGGACCAAGATTAAAAAGCCAGAGGGGAGTGAACATGAAAATAAAAGGGTGTGTACAGTTTTAATTTTTAAGGCTTTCCATATGATTATAGTATTGTTCTTTAATGATGATAGTATTGTTCTTTATGAATAGATGGTTAAACAAATGGTACTGTATCAGTCAAAGTTCTCCAGAGAAACAGAAAAATTTGGATATGCATGGATGTGGAAAAAAGATTTATTAAGTAAATGGCTTACATGACTGTGGAGACTGGAAAGTCCAAAACCTCAAGCAGGTTGGAGACCCAGGAGAGCTGATGTTCCAGTTTGAGTCTGAAGGCCGTAAATGAAGAACTGATGTTGCAGATGAAGGAAGTTCAAAGGCAGTCAGCTGAAGAATTCTCTTTCTTAGGGGAGGTCTTAGTTTTGTTCTATTGAGGCCTTCAACCAATTGGATGAGGCCCACCCACATTGTAAGTACAGTCTGCTTTACTAAAAGTCCACTAATTTAAATGATAATCTCATCCAAAACACCATTATAGAAATACCCAGAATAATTTTTGACCAAATATCTAGGCATCTTGTGGCCCAGTCAAGTTGACACAGAAAATTAACCATCACATGTACTATTTTACCTGGCAAGGAAAATACATCCATTCATCACCTGGATAATAGGGGATCAGAAATAAGGCTTATCTAGAGGGGTCACCCTGTGGAAGATCAGGACTGGGAAGAAAACCAAATCTCTGGGAATATGTCAATATCAGGTCACAGGAGGGCAGTTATAGGTGTAAAAATTAGGGGATAATTTGAATGTAGTTTGAAAAATGGAATTTGGGTAGAAACAGTTTTCAAAAACCTAAACTGTGTCCAAATGCAAGATATGTTATTGTGGAGAAGGAGGATAGATGGTCAGAGGCACACATCAGCGATCTCACAGCAGGGCTAATTTGAAGGGTAAAAATTCAGGAAAATATCAGTCACTGGGGAACAAGAGAGGATGGTGGCTCTGAGGAAAGAGAGGGCAGATCCAAGAGCAAACTGTCACCAGTGATGTTATGAGTTACTAACCTAAATCTCCTTATCTTGCTTTTCCAGGAAATAATTGGCTAAAGGTAAGACAGGACTCCACCAACATATGAAAATTATGTGACCAATGTTGAAAAACCAGAGGATGCTGAATTGCGAGCCTATCAAGTCATTAGTGAGAATTCTCATCACACATTAATTCACAATAGTTTCTACATTATTGCTTTGAAGAATGAAGAAAATAACTGAATCATAAATCAATGAAATGATGATCCATTTCACTCTTGGTCTTTGAATGTGATTAAATTCAATGATTAAACTTATTTTGATCTGAGATAGTCTTCGTCCTTTTACCCATCTTCTAATAATGAATTATTTTTTCTCTTAGAAGTTTTGATTCCCCATAGTTGCTCAGTTAGAGATTGTCACAAGAGTCATTTTCTTCCTTCTGTTTTTCTCGCTCTCGTATACAACAATGACACTGTACTATTTTCCCAAAGATGTTATTTTAATGGACATTACACTGGTGAATTTGGCAACAACAAGGCAAACAGCAGAGTTGGGAGAGATGTAGCTGTTTCTATTGCATCTTTTGGCAGAGTTCCAGACTTTAGATTTACTATCCTCAGATGCCTCATCTGACTCGTTTTTATTATTTTTACAACCCAGGAAGATGCTTTGGTGTCCATAGGCCAAACTTCAACTTGCCATAAGCCCTATCCCAAAGGTCTCTATGCTTGGGTTTGTCCTGATCTGTGAAGCTGCTGAAAACACTGATAAAATTATAATAAAAAAGGCCTTAAAATACAAGTGGTACACTGAAAACGCATCCTTTTCCTTGCTCCTGATCCAATCTGTGCTTTAGGGATGCTCCCAGTGCCAAATCCGGTGCCTTTGGAGTGGGTCCCCAAAGATTTCTGAGCTTTCTATTCTATGTCTTTGAATAAATGGGACAGTTAGAACTGGCAGGACTTAGTCTTCATCCTCGAAGCCTCAGGGAATGAGAGTACCAGTCTCTTCCTGGTGTTAGCTTTCGAAGTTCTTTGTTTGTTTTATTTTGTTTAAATATTGACGCCTTGGAATCAGAGGATGTGAGTTTGATTCCTTACACTACAATTTACTCTATAATTTAAAAAAATCATTTAGAGTCCTTAAATATATGTTTCCTCAGCCACAAGGAGAAAATATTTCTTGCCTGGCTGCTGAGATGACTAAATAGCATAATAAAGGGTGAAATATGTTGAAAAATGCAAAGAAGAACATAAACGTTAAGAACTGTCAACATCAATTCCATTGTGATTTATGTGTAACAGAAAAATAAGCTTAGTTTTTCTGAGGAAAGATTATTCATTAAATAATTGATTTTTGATTAATTGATTTAACAATCACCTGGTTTCCCTTTACACGTTTAATGTCATATTTAAAAACAAATCTAAAGGAAATATAGTCATTGAGGACCTCTGGTTCAAATGGGTTATTTCAAAGGATTTTATTGGGAACACTGTATATATTTGAAAAGAATAAACCATAGTTATTCACAGGTGATTGTATTCTTAATACAGAAATGTTATTCAATAGCTGAATTTGTGTCTATAGCATGCCCTCAGAAAGAAATGAGAAAAAAAAAAAGAAACTTTGGTGTGATTTATTTGTATATTATCGTCATGCATATTGACACAGAAAAAACTGCAAGTCAAAGAACACTTATTGATGAGCAATTTCTCGTTCAGAGGGAGAACTAGAAATACGTGAACAAGAATTTTGTTATTTAATATTCATTCATTCATCCATTTAGCATCTAATTCATGTTAATTCCAAGAAGGAATTGCAGTGACTGTCAACTTTCAAAAATCTCTAACGTTGTTGGGATATATGCATAGCACTTTTATATAGTTTCTCATTTATTGAAATTCAGTCACTGTTCATTGAATCTTCAAGATATACATTGATATAATAGAGGTTCAGAGATTCATTCCCTCAGACACTACATAGTTGGCTAAGGAAAGTCAGGCCCCTCGAATTCAGAGTGTACCTTTCTTCTATCACCTACCATCAGACACTGGGCACTTCAGAGACAAGGACCACAGTGTTGACCACAGATCCTTTCAGTGTTTGTCTTGATTTTACTGGCACTAATTTGAGGATAAAAACCAAGAAGCTCAATCACAGAATGATGGTTTTAAAGGAAAATCTTTGCTACACGGCATCCAAGTAATTAATGAAAACCCAGGTAATTAACATTCTAGAGGTAGAAAATTGAAAGCATGAGTCACAGAAAGTCATCTCTGGAAATACCAAAGACAAAGGCCACTCATGTTCCATAAACCTCTAATCTAACACTGTCTCTACTATAGCTGCGTGAAGGCAGGAGACGATATGCCTGTGCAATTTCATCTCTCTAAAAGTCTAACACAGCTTTTATACATAGGAGAAGCCAGATCAATGTATTTCTAAAATCAAATGAAATTCAAATACAACCAAATCTCAGTGACCCAGCCCTATTCTGAACTTGAATTTACTTGTCTGAAGCAAGCAGAAAGGAAAAGTGCTTCAAAATCATGTTAAAATATACCACATATACAAATATCTATTATAACATCAACAGGTTTAAATTTTACAATTTATCAGAAAAATGAAAGAAAATTGCAACAAGAAAACAAAGAAGCCTCTTTATTCAGAAAAATAAACCAAGAAAGGGGCATTGAATTCTAAAAAAAATTACCATGGGGTCAGATAAAATACAAATGGTCTTTTATTTCTATTTATAAACCTAAGTATTCTGAATCATAGTCATTTTAATTCATAGGTCTTAAAAATATTAAAACTTTTAGGGCTTCCCTGGTGGCGCAGTGGTTGAGAGTCTGCCTGCCGATGCAGGGGACACGGGTTCATGCCGCGGTCTGGGAGGATCCCACATGCCGCGGAGCCGCTGAGCCTGCGCGTTCGGAGCCTACGCGTCTGGAGCCCGTACTCCGCAATGAGAGAGGCCACAACAGTGAGAGGCCTGCGTACCACCAAAAAAAAAAAACAAGAAAAACCTTTTAGTGCAGAATGAGCCACTGTTCCTATAATGTGTCTCAGAAAGTGCTAAGCATGTAATATATTTCAATAATTATCTTTCTGGCCTCTTTCACTATACTCACTATACTAGGTATTGAGGTAAACATAAGAATAAAAACATATTATAAAAAGGTATAGAGAAGAGCTAACACCTATCCTTCTCAAACTCTTCCAAAATATAGCAAAGGGAGGAACACTCCCAAACTCTTTCTACGAGGCTACGATCACTTTGATACCAAAACCAGACAAGGATGTAACAAAGAAAGGAAACTACAGGCCAATATCACTGGTGAACATAGATGCAAAAATCCTCAACAAAATGCTAGCAAACAGAATCCAACAGCACAACAAACGGATCATACACCATGACCAAGTGGGGTTTATTCCAGGAATTCAAGGATTCTTCAATATACACAAATCAATCAATGTGATACACCATATTAACAAATTGAAAAACCATATGATCATCTCAATAGATGCAGAGAAAGCTTTCAACAATATTCAACACCCATTTATGATAAAAACCCTGCAGAAAGTAGGCATAGAGGGAACTTTCCTCAACATAATAAAGGCCATATGTGACAAACTCACAGCCAACATCGTCCTCAATGGTGAAAAACTGAAAAAATTTCCACTAAGATCAGAACAAGACAAGGTTGCCCACTCTCACCACTCTTATTCAACACAGTTTTGGACGTTTTAGCCACAGCAATCAGAGAAGAAAAGGAAATAAAAGGAATCCAAATCAGAAAAGAAGAAGTAAAGCTGTCACTGTTTGCAGATGACATGATACTATACATAGAGAATCCTAAAGATGCTACCAGAAAGCTACTAGAGCTAATCAATGAATTTGGTAAAGTAGCAGGATACAAAATTAATGCAGAGAAATCTCTGGCATTCTTATACACTAATGATGAAACATCTGAAAGTGAAATCAAGAAAACACTCCCATTTACCATTGCAACAAAAAGAATAAAATATCTAGGAATAAACCTACCTAAGGAGACAAAAGACCTGTATGCAGAAAATTATAAGAAACTGATGAAAGAAATTAAAGATGATACAAATAGATGGAGAGATATATCATGTTCTTGGATTGGAAGAATCAATATTGTGAAAATGACTCTAATACCCCAAGCAATCTACAAATACAATGCAATCCCTATCAAACTACCACTGTCATTTTTCACAGAAGTAGAACAAAAATTTCACAATTTGTATGGAAACACAAAAGACCCCAAATAGCCAAAGCAATCTTGAGAATGAAAAACGGAGCTGGAGGAATCAGGCTCCCTGACTTCAGACTATACTACAAAGCTACAGTAATCAAGACAGTATGGTACTGGTACAAAAACAGAAAGATAGATGAATGGAACAGGATAGAAAGCCCAGAGATAAACCCATGCACATATGGTCACCTTACATTTGATAAAGGAGGCAGGAATGTACAATGGAGAAAGGACAGCTTCTTCAATAAGTGGTGCTGGGAAAACTGGACATGTACATGTAAAAATATGAGATTAGATCACTCCCTAACACCATACACAAAAATAAGCTCAAAATGGATTAAAGACCTAAATGTAAGGCCAGAAGCTATTAAACTCTTAGAGGAAAACATAGGCAGAACACTCTATGACATAAATCACAGCAAGATCCTTTTTGACCTACCTCCTAGAAAAATGGAAATAAAACCAAAAATAAACAAATGGAACCTAATGAAACTTCAAAGCTTTTGCTTTGAAGGAAACCATAAACAAGACCAAAAGACTACCCTCAGAATGAGAGAAATTATTTGCAAATGAAGCAACTGACAAAGGATTAATCTCCAACATTTATATGCAGCTCAATAACAAAAAAACAAACAACCCAATCCAAAAATGGGCAGAAGACCTAAATAGACATTTCTCCAAAGAAGATATGCAGACTACCAACAAACACATGAAAGAATGCTCAACATCATTAATCATTAGAGAAATGTAAATCAAAACTACAATGAGATATCATCTCACACCAGTCAGAATGGCCATCGTCATAAAATCTAGAAACAATAAATGCTGGAGAGAGTGTGGAGAAAAGGGAACCCTCTTGCACTGTTGGTGGGAATGTAAATTGATACAACCACTTTGGAGAACAGTATGGAGGTTCCTTAAAAAACTACAAATAGAACTACCATATGACCCAGCAATCCCACTCCCGGGCATATACCCTGAGAAAACCATAATTCAAAAAGTATCATGTACCAAAATGTTCATTGCAGCTCTATTTACAATAGCCCGGAGATTTAAACAACTTAAGTGTCCATCATCGGATGAATGGATAAAGAAGATGTAGCACATATATACAATGGAATATTACTCAGCCATAAAAAGAAATGAAATTGAGCTATTTGTAATGAGGTGGATAGACCTAGAGTCTGTCATACAGAGTGAAGTAAGTCAGAAAGAGAAAGACAAATACCATATGCTAACACATATATGTGGAATTTAAGGGAAAAAAATGTCATGAAGAACCTAAGGGTAATACAGGAATAAAGACACAGACTTACTAGAGAATGGACTTGAGAATGTGGGGAGGGGAAAGGGTAAGCTGTGACAAAGCGAGAGAGAGGCATGGACATATATACACTACCAAATGTAAGGTAGATAGCTAGTGGGAAGCAGCCACATAGCACAGGGAGATCAGCTCGGTGCTTTGTGACCGCCTGGAGGGGTGGAATAGGGAGGGTGGGAGGGAGGGATACGCATGAGGGAAGAGATATGGGAACATATGTATATGTACAACTGATTCACTTTGTTATAAAGCAGAAACCAACACACCATTGTAAAGCAATTATACTCCAATAAAGATGTAAAAAAAAAAACAAAAAAACCTTAAACGTATAGAATGGTTCATTTTAAATGTAAACTCAAAACCAATTTCAATACGTTGCACAAAGAAGAATTGATTAGAACCTGTTTATGTGGATTTTGAAGATGTAATCAAGAGGAGATGACATGTGAGTTGAATTCTGTATGATGAATATGATGGTGCCTGGTAGTAATGGAGGAGAAGAGCATCCCCAAAAGAGGAAATATTATATGATAAGGAAAAAAGATTGAAAATGCAGGTTCATTTAGGCAGCTCAGTACTCCTGGGTATTAATATACTCCATATATTTTGTGTGATAGGTAGAAGAATTCAAAAGAATGAAATCTTTGTATGTCATGTGAAGGAGCTTGGATTTTATTCTCAGTGTAATAAGGGATTCATAGTAAGGATTTCAACCAGGAAAATGATATGATTAGATTTGCATTTCAGAAAGAAAACTGGCAGGGACAGTTTAATTGTTTGCCAAATATGATGAAGCTGTCAGATTCTGCCAGTCTCTGTCCCTATAAATGAATGGAGTTTTCTCCACTGCATACTATGGACTTATTGTGAGCATATGTGAAACTTTTATTACATTAAGCCACTGAAATTTAGGAATTCATCTGTTTCAGTAGCTAGTACTACCTTCATTAAATAATAAACATTGGTACCTTAAAGTTGGGTCATACTGAAATAAGAATCTGAACACATGACATTGGTTTGGTTAGCCAGTAGTTATTAGAAGGAAAAGAAAAACTTGTATGAGAATTGTTTAATTTGGAAACAAAGTAGTAAAGGAATGATGGAGATCAGATTCTTGCAGTTTTTCAGGATTTGGAAAAAAGAATGCTTCTAGATCCCAAACTGTAAAAGATGATGTATCTTAGTCCTTTCAGGGTATTATAACAGAATACCACAAACTGGGTGTCTTATAAAGAACAGAAATATATCTCTCACAGTTCTGGAGACTGGGAAGTCCAAGACCAAGGTGCCAGCAGATTCAGTGTCTGGTGAGGCCCTACTTCCTGGTTTACAGATGGTTGTGTTCTCACTGTGGCCTTACATGGCAGGAGTGAGGGAGCTCTCTGAGACCTCTCTTATAGAGGCAATAATCCCATCCATGGGGTCTCCATCCTCATGATCTAATCACCTCCTGAAGGCCTTGCCTCTTAATATTATTACATTGAGATTAGGATTTCAACACATGAATTTTGGGGAGACACAAAGATTTCATCCACCTCACAAATTTATGTTATTCTCACATGCAAAACACATTAAATACATCTCAATAGCCCCCCAAATCTTAACTCATTCCAGCATCAACTTTAAAGCCTAAAATCCAAAGCCTCATCTAAATATCATCCAAATCAGATATGGGTGAGACTCAAGGTAGGGTTCATCCTGAAGCAATTTGCTCTCCAGATGTGAACCTATGAAATAAAATGTTATGTGCTTTGAAAATACAATTGTTGGACAGGCATAGGATAGACATTCTTATTCCAAAAGAGAGATATAGGAAAGAAATAAGGGATAACATGTCCCAAGTAAGTCCAACTACAAGGCAAATGCCATATGAGATCTTAGGGCTCCAGAATAATCCTCTTTGGCATTATGCTCTGCCTTTCCATCCAGGTCAAGGTCCTGCCTTCTGGACACACTAGAGGAGATGCTGTCACCATCTGGACCCACTGAGTTAAGTGTCCTACTCCTTCAGCTTTCTGGGCAGCGATTGGGCACCAAGACTCTGAACAGCCTCACCCCTATGGCTTAGGGCAGAAGTCACCTAGCCTGTTGAAAACAAGGCAATCAATTGTCCTCCCTTTTTAAACTGAAAGTGGTAGACCCAGTGACCTCTGAATCACCTTCTGGGTCATTATTCCCTTATCTGGAAGAATGGAACCTGGCTTCTGTTGAGATGGCTGTTTAGGACCATGATTCACACCCACACTAATCTCCTTAACAAATGGTTGCCTGGCCACACCCTTAGCTCTTCAGGCTGTTATAATAGAATACCATAGACTGGGTGACTTATAAACAACAGAAATTTATTTCTTATACTTCTGGAGGCTGGGTAGTTCAAGACCAAGTTACCAGCAGATTTGGTGTCTTGTGAGAGTCCACTTCCAGGTTCATAGATAGCTGTCGTCTTGTTGTGTCCTCAAATGGTGGAAGGAGAGAGAAAACTCTCTGTGGCCTCTTTTATAAATGGACTAATCCCATCATGTAAGATTTTTAACTACTAGTTTAATTTCTTTACTTGTTACAGATGTATTCAGATTTTCTATTTCTTCTTGAGTCAGTTTTGGTAATTTGATTCTTTCTAGTAATTTTAAACTTGTTTATATTATTTCCTTATAATTATTTTCATTTCTTTAGAGTTTCTTCTTTCTTTCTTGATTTTCAAATTTTGTGTCTTCAGTTTAGATATTTCTGGTGCATTTTTCATTTCAATATTTGCACTTTTAACACTAGAATTCCCACTGGCTTCTTTTCTATAATTTCTATCTCTTTATTGGTATTCACTCTTTGATGAGTGATTGCCATACTTCTTTTTAATTCTTTAAACATGATTTCCTTTAGTTCCCTGAACATATTATAACAGCTTCTTTAACATCTTTGTGAAGTTCAACATCTGGACTTGTATAAATAATAGTTTATATTGATTTTTTTCTTATATATGTGTCACATATTCCTGTTTCTTTACATGTTTTACAATATGTTGTTGAAAACTCAACATTTTAAGTAATATGTTGTAGCAACTCTAGATTCTGGTGCTCATCCCTACTGAATCTGCAAGTTCTTGTTGTTTATTAGTTAATATTTGTATCCACTTACCTGAACTAATTCTGCAGAGTTCGCCTGTTCTGCAGTATGTAACCAGTGATCTCTCTTTTTAATTTATCTATTTATTTGTTTATTTTTCTTATTAAGCTTGAGATCCTAGTGGTCACATGTGGGCTAGTATAACTTAATAGTCAAGAAATGTCTAGCCAGAGATAGTACTTTAAACACCTTGATTCAGTAAAGTTTCCACTCTTTGTGACACATGTGGGTAAAGATTGAGCTGTAATTCATATTTCAGACAGTTTACAAATCTGTCCCAGTTTTTACCTTTTTTGGGTCTTGTCATGTCTTCTATGCACATGCACATGGCCTCATGTTCATCCAGGAACATGGAGATAACTAGAGCCCTCTCCAGTTTCTCCTAAGTTTTTGTACATCCTTGTGAATATATATGCACAGCCTTTGAAACCACCTAGGATATGTGGTAGCTTATCAAGCCCACTATGGCTGTCTCATTCTCCAGATCTTCTTGATAAATTCCTAGCATGTCTGCTCATCTGTTGCTTAACCCCACCAGTATCCCATCTTCAAGTAGCTGCAAGGTTGGTTGCCATCAAGATCAATAAAGTTTTCAGTAATGATCTTGGTCATGGAGATTTTGTGTGCTCTGCTGTTAATCAGGTTGATGCTGTCTAGCAATAAAATTGATAGTTTTTATGGCTTTCTCAGCTCCTAGAACACTATTTCTGATAGTTTGGGAGCAGGGTTAGGGAATTTGGGGAGAGAGGAGTGGGATCTGTCTTATGGCAAAACCCCATAGATTGCCACTGTTTTTACATAAGTTTTGGTAATTTTTCTTAACTTAAATACATGTTTCACAATTTTTTTGTATTTTTTTAAATTTCAGAGAACCAAAATGGTTATTTTTGAGAAATTTGTTCTGTTTATTGTTTTTGTGGGGAGATATTTTGCAGATCTCCTCATTCTACCATTCTGCAAGTGTTATTTCTCATTGACATGGTATATCACATCATGTCACCTTGCACCAAGGGACTTATTTTACAGTGAAGTTAATATGGCAGTACACTCACAAGCATGGGATCCGCTACACACCACCTTATCCTGAAGATCCTTGCCTGAAAGAACAGTAGACTAAACTCCTAAAAAATGAAGAAATAATACCCTGCAAAGAAAGGGTGCTAATCTTTAGAATGAGGTATAGTCCTTAAAATATAAGCATTATGTGTCATTGTAACCCCAAGAGATAGAATGTGTGTCTGGAACAAAAGTTGTGAAAGCAAAATTGGGCCCACGATAGGGCTGTGGTAAAGAATATTACAGACTGGGTGACTTAAAAAATAGACATTTATTTTTCACTGTTCTGGATGGTAGAAGTCTAAGATCAAGTTATGAGCAGGTCTGGTTTCTTCTAAGGACTCTGTCCTTGGCTTGTAGGTGGCCACATTCTTGCTATGTCCTCACATAGTTTTTTCATAGGGCACACACATCCTTGTTATCCCTTTTTGTGTCCAAATCTCCTCTTTTTTATAAAACTGCTAGTCAGATTAGATTAGGGCCCCCCCCTTACCAGCCTCAAAATTGCCTTATTAAAGTCCTTATGCCCCAAACAGCAACATTCTGAAGTACTGGGGCTTAGGGCTTCTGGGGGACCACAATTCAGCCCATAACACCGCATTTACCTATCCCTCTAGGTATCCACTTGATAATTCATGAGTCTTTTCCCTAAAACTCTAAGATCTGTGAGTCCAGACATTTTCATTCTCAGAGGAATGATCCTTCTAACAAGGGATATAGTAAGACTAAATCTAGGACTAATATAGGGTAACTTTGGGCTTCTTATGTCAGCATACAGTCTGGCAGAGATAATTGACCCTGATTATTAGGTAGGATTGTTGTTTTATAATTAGGAGAGGAAGAAATGTATTTGATATTCAGTTGCCATTGAGGCAACTGGTGGTATTCACATGGCCAATTTTAACTGTAAGTGAGTAATTACAGCATCTACACCTGATAAGTGCATGGTAACCTGAGGCCCAGGTACCAAAAATCTGCAAGACTGGGGTCTGAGTCATCCTATTTTGCCAGTCTCTAGTCCAGCAAAAGTTTTATCCAAGAGTGAGGGGAATCTGGAAGGAGGAGTAAAAAAGGGAAGCGATAGTGCTAGTTACAGCCCTGGTACTAACTGCAGGATCCATGTCAGTGGACTGTAGTTTTCCCAGTAACTCTACTATTGTAAGTTGTCGCAGGAATTTTGACCAGAGAATTCTAGGTAAGCTATGCCTGAATGATGCCCCATCCAGATTTCCTTTCTGAGTTTTGTGTTCATTGTTCATTTCTAGCTGCTGTATTAACTGCTACAAAATAGTAGATACCATTCCTTCTATGGAAAATTGTTCTTGTCTGATTGGAGCTACCTTACACCAGAAGTTATACACACCTGCCCAAACCTGAGGGAAGCTCACAGTGAGTGACTTCCTAATATGGGAACTTAAATGCTGAACCTCTTGCTTCAAATGTAGATAGTGTAGCAGAACAGTTTGTTCTCCTAGCTTCCCACCTTCCACCAAGCAGTTCAGGCAAAGACTAGGCTTGACCCGAACCCACATTTTTACGTGGCACCTTCCCCTTCCTTATCTTAGTCCACTACAGTTTTCTTGAAAAGTTCTCCCTCAATAAATTATGTGCACTCAGACCCCTGATTCAGGCTTTGCTTCTCAGGAACTTGATCTAAGACATTACATCTGGGATGGAGGCAACAGATCTGGGGAAATAAAGGATTTGTGTTTTTAATGATAAGAGGAACATCAAGTTGCATATGAGCTCAGGTGAAGGAAACAGGCACACATTGAAACAGTCAGGAGATGAGACACTTTTCACCTTGATTTGAGATAAGACATTTACCTGCAATTTGAGGAAAAATAAAGTTGGAAGAGTTATTCTTTATCTTCATGATAAAAGATTATGTTAATAGTATAATGAAATGTTTTTATATAGAAAAATGATTTGTAAGTTGAGCAGCATTATGCAATCTAACCAATGATTAGACATTAGAGATACTGTCACTTTTGAGATACATACATAAGTGTGTAGATTTCCTATGCTTAAATGTCACAGGTAGACAATCTCTCTAATTTGCTTTTCAATCTGTAATTTTGAGGAAATTTTCTAAGACTTTTCATTACCTACTTTTCCATTAAACCCTGTTTAAACAACTTTGTAGCCTGTCTATAAATACTTTCTACTTATTATATCAAATTTAGTGCTTATCAGAAAGTATTAAAGCCACTGTTTGGCTGAAAATACAACTGCTATTAAGGCAAAATTCCTAATACTTCTCGCTAGTTCTTATGACTGCATATCTTATCACATCGTCTACATGGGCATTGATGGAAACTGTCTAATACATACATCAAAGCAGCTAAGAGTGAGTCATAGATCTTTATTAGGCAATGTAAAAAGACCAGAGTGGTAGAATGCAGAGCAACAAAATGCGGAGTTGTTAAAGTCCATGAACAATCAGGAAATTAGTAGATGAGCAAATGTTGACACTTCAGTTCTTAATTATCCTAATTAGAGACCATCAGAACAGCAAAATAATGTTTATTGAGCCTGGCAAAGTGAAACATTTTCATTGTGTTTATTGCTTGTTTTGGCAGCCATGTTACTTTGTTGACTCACATGCTGTGTTGTTAACAAAATCTCATAAGCTATTTTATATGAACTGTGGTTAAGTCAGGCCTCTCTCTTCCTGCCCTTGTAATATTGCTATTTTGAGCCCAAACATAAGAATTTACATTTTCCATCTACCCTTTATCTTATTAATTTTGGCTAGCTGCACATGGTCAAGTCCATCTCTTAGTCGATATAATTATAAATAGTATTTCTTCATTAAATAACAACACAGGACACATTTCTTGTATTCAACATTTTCACAGCCTAGAGGGAGAAGGTAACATTTAGATAGATTATCATAAAATCATGTGCTATATAAGTTATAATGAAGTCTGGACAGAATTTTGTGGAAGGTGATATTTGAATTGAGTCTTGTAGCATGAGAAAAATATACATAGAACAAAAAGAAAAAGAAGGAAAAGTCATTTCAAGCTGACAGATTGAGGGAACAGTCTATACAAAGTATTCTAGGGCAACCCCCCCCCCAGCATTCTGAAAATTATTGATTTTTTTGGCTATTTTCTCTTTTTTTAATAACCAATTCAGCTAAATTATTTGACTCAACATCCCATACTGAATTATGGCTTTTTCAGTTTCTTCTACAATCAATATTATGATTGGGAAAAAAAAAAAACTAAAAAATAACTCATCGTTACAACATTAGAGAGGTATATTAAGAAGTGAAAGTTACTCTTTCTTCCCTTGAAATACTTGATTAGGTAAACGTTATAGGAAAGGTAAATGGGTAATGCATTGTTTTGGAGGAAGGATATACTTTACAATGGGAAAGATTCTCAAAATATAGTGGCCAAAATACTAAAAGTTTTATTGTTTTATTACTTTCTCCTTAGATTTCAGAAATATACCTAGATATGCACCCATATGTGTTTCTCTTCCTTGATCTTGCCTGGAACTAGATCTGCCCATTTAAGCTAAGAAGCAAGAACCCCTCCTTTGGGGGCAGGTTTATTCTTTACTGCATTTGATCAGTGACCCAGTTTCTTTTTAAATACGCCTGGGCATTGAGTTTTCTAGGTGGTAGAAACTGAGAAAGGAAGAGAGTGTGGTGAACAAAGCACATCCAAGCATCTTAAGCCGCGTACCTAGTACATTTCACATCTGTTCCTATCTCACTGTCAAGAACCTAGTCACAGGCTTCAGCTAACCCGAGTGGTAGGGAAGTGTCCTGGGCCCAGATATAAATGCAGTGACATGGAAGAAGTCAGCAGTCTCCACCACAAGTGGGGGACTCCCTCAGATGCTTTTTGTTTCCCTCACAAAAACATGCACAGTCTTCTAGAAATACAACCATTTCTATTATAAGTCCATAAACATTGGTCCATGTAATTTAAATATCAGTTTAAAAGCAATGGCTGTCTGGTTCTCATTCTTGGTAGGTAACCTATTTTGTCTGACAACAAACTTCTAGAATTTTCTCTTTATTGTTAGTTTATACATTCATTTATAGTGCAGTATTTATATATCTATTGATTACTTTTTCTATAGTCTTTTCATTTCCATTGAACTTTTATTATTCAGTTGTAAGACTCTCTGGATTTTGCTTTCATACATATTTTTTATTCTCACTGATAATGCCCAATCCTTTGGATTTTTGTTTTGAACTGTCAAGTACTCCCACAGGTTTTAGGCCTACAGCAGCAATGAACAAAAAAGTTCCATCCCACCAAAAAAGTTCTTTCTTACAGCTTATATTACATTATGATACTGTAGATAAGAAATAAGAAAAATATATTTCATGTCAGATAATATTAAGTGCTATGAAGAAATATAAATTAAGGGAGGGAAAGAAGTACGGAGAGAGAGGTAGTTACTACTATAGGGCAGTCAATAACGGTCTGATTGTAAAGGTGATATTGGATCAAAGGCCTGAATTAGGTGAGGGAGCAACCCTTGTGGATTTTTTGGAGAAGCAAGTAAAGGAAACACCAAAGACCTAAGGCCAGGAGCATGGCTAACTGCTTTGAGGACCAGAATGAGCACGAGGGAAGGGTAGAAGGGTGGTGGTTAGATAAGTAACAGGGTGCCAGGTGGTAGGGAGTCTTGTGGGACTTAATAAGAAGTCAGTTTACTGAGTGTGGTAAAGAGCCACTGACATTTTTTGAACAGAGCAGTGATGTGATCTGTCTGATGTTTTAAATGGATCACTCTGAGGTGATATTGAGAATAGACTGTGGAGAGACATAGGGGAAAGCAAAGAGGCATGTTAGCAGGTATGGTAACATCAGATTAAAGAATGTGTTGTCTAGTTCAAGGTATTAGCAGTGGAGATGGTAGGAAGTGGTTAAACTCTGTATATATTTGGAATGCAGTGCCAAGTGGATTTGTGAATAATTGTGTATAAAATGTGAAAGACAGAGAGAAGTATTCAGGAACCAATTGGCAGTTGCAGAAGAATATAGCCATTTTCCGCCAAGATGGAATCTACTTTATTTTCTTTTTCCTGTTGATTTGTTTACATTTCATAAATCACACTTTGGACCACCTGGACAACAGATGAGTCAATAAGTGGTGAGGTGTAGGGAGAAGATTTTGTTTTGTTTTTTTCTCCAACCTGCCAAATAGGCTAGAACTCTGGTACTTTTCCATTTTGGAGTGGTTGTGTTAGAATTCTGGGTCAGTGTTTTTCAAATTGTGGTTCCCAGATCATCAGCCTTAACATAACCGGGGAATTTGTCAGAAATTCAAATTCAAAGGACCCTTCTCAGACCTAATGAATCAGTCTGGGGATGAAGCCCAAGACTCTTTATATTAACAAGTCATTTTGTATATGCTCAAGTTTGAGAAAAATTTCTCTAGCTCTCTGCTACTCAAAGTGTGGTTCATAGAATAGCAGTAGCATTACTTGAGAACTTGTTAGAGATGCAAAAGCATGGTCCACTCCAGACATATTGAATTAGAATACTCTTTTCAACAATATCTTTTGGTGATTTGTATGTACCTTAATATTGAAATGCACTGCCTAGGTTTTCAAGCTTCTCCAGGTGTAAGCAAGCAGCACTCAACAGCTACAGAAAAAGACAATACTTCAGTGAACAATGCAGCCTCTGTCAGCAGAAGCAGGACTCTTCACTAAAAAGGCTTGCACCATGGTACTTTCTATTTTTTCTTATCTAAGACATCAACTGTGGGAGAGGGAAGCCACTCCTTCCTTATTCCTAGAAGGCAGAAGTTTCCATGTCCTATAGCTGAGTCACTCAGACAAGGAATTACATATTAGCCACAGAGAGAGAGCAAGGTCAAGAACTTGTCCTTTTAGTTCTTATTGCTGAAATTTTCAACAAATCCTATCATGTACTTGGGAAAATTTACCTGATTCTACAATTCATCCCGAAAAACAAAATACTTAGACTAGCCAATATAATACTGAAAAACAAAAATGTTGGAGGACTTACACAAGCTGATTTCAAGACTTACTTTAAAGGTATCACAATCAAGAGAGCATGGCATTGGCGAAAGAATAGACACAAAGATCAATGGAACAGAGTAGAGGGTCCAGAGAAACACCCACAACATCCACACAAATATATTCAACTAAATTTTGACAAAGGAGACAAGGTAATTCAATGTGTAATCTTTTCAACAAGTGGTGCTGTAATAATTGGAAGCCCACATGCAAAAATAAATAAATGTTACAATTTTCAAAAAAGTTATTAAAAATGTATCATGGACCTAAATGTTAAATGAAATACTACCAAACTTCTGGAGGAAAACATAGGAGAAGTTCTAGGTGACCATGAGACTGGCGATGAGTTTCAGAGACTGTTATGGGTTATATTGAGTCCCCCCGAATTCATGTTAAAGTCCTATTCCCCAGCACCTCAGAATATGGTCTTATTTAAAAATAGGGGTGTGGGGCTTCCCTGGTGCGCAGTGGTTGAGAGTCCGGCTGCCGATGCAGGGGACGAGGGTTCGTGCCCCGGTCAGGAAGATCCCACGTGCCGTGGAGCGGCTGGGCCCGTGAGCCATGGCCGCTGAGCCTGCGCATCCGGAGCCTGTGCTCCGCAACGGGAGAGGCCACAACAGTGAGAGGCCCGCGTACTGGAAAAAAAAAAAAATAGGGGTGTGGAAAATACAATTGTTTAAGTAAAGATGCGGTCATTCTGGAGTAAGGTGAGCCCCTAATTCAATAGGATTGGTGTCCTTATATAAAGAGAAAATTTGGACACAGGGAGAATGCCAAGTGAAGATGGGAGTTAAGCCACCACAAGCCGAAGAACTACCAGAAACCAAGAGAGAGGACTGGAGCACATCCTTCCGCAGCACTTTCTGAGGAACTGTGGCCCTTCTGACCCCTTGATCTTGGATTTCTAGACTCTAGAACTGTGAGACAATACATTTTGTTGTTAAAGCCACTCAGGTTGTGGTACATTGTTAGAACACGCCTAGCAAAATAATATAGATGCAACACCAAAGTCACCATCTGTGAAAGAAAAAGTTGATCACTTACATTTATTTAAGTTAAAAACTCCTTTGCAGCAAAAGCCTGTTAAGAAAAACAAAATGCAACCACAGATTGTGAGAAAATATTTCAAAATCACACGTTAGATAAAAGAATGTATAAAAATTATATAAGCAACTCTTAAAACACAACAAGAAGATAAACAACTTAATTTAAAAATGCACAACTGATCTAACACATATGTTACCAAAGAAGACATATAGATGGGAAGTAAGAATATGAAAAGATGTGCAATATAATTTGTTATTAATAATTGCAAATTAAAACAACAATGAAATACCACTGTATATTGATTACAATGACAAAATCCAAGAAAATACAATTCCAATGGCTGACAGCAATGTGGTGCAAGAGGAACCCACATTCATTACTGGTGCCAATATAAAATATACAGCCACTTTGGAAGACAGCTTGTCAGTTTCTTAAAAAACTAATTATAGGACTTCCCTGGTGGCTCAGTGGTTGAGAGTCCACCTGCCGATGCAGGGGACACGGGTTCATGCCCCGGTCCGGGAAGATCCCACATGCCACGGAGCAGCTGGGCCCGTGAGCCATGGCCGCTGAGCCTGCGCGTCCAGAGCCTGTGCTCCACAACGGGAGAGGCCACAACAGTTAGAAGCCCGCGTACCGCAAAAGAAAGAAAGAAAAAAAGAACTAATTATAGTTAGTCCAGCAATCACTGTTCTAGATATTTACCCGACAGATCTGATAACTAATGTCCACATAAAAATCTGCATACAAATGCATATAGCAACTTTATACATAATTGCTTGTAACTTTCACAATATCCAGTATGTCAAAGGAACCCAGGAGCTAATTGTGAGAGCTTCCAAGGGCCAAAGTTGGAAGAATTTGAGCAATAAAATAATGCATTGTTAGATTATAACCCAAAGTATAAAAGAAATATGCATGAGTCCATACTGATGTAAATAAATGATTGAATAAATAACTAAGTGGAGGAGAATGGATATATCTACCATGCAGAAGAATTTCAGATAATTTGTGTAGATATTCTGCCTTTAAAGAAGTAGAGCATAGCTTCCCTATGCTTAATCGTGAGTTGTGCATAGTGAATTTCTTCCAACAGTAGAAATTCATGGAAAGGAGAAAAGTTGATAAAGTTTTGGTTGATAAAGGGCTGTCTCTTCATAGCTGAGAACTCTGACATATACAGCCTCAACCAGGCGATCAAGGTTAACACAAACAATGATAAATCACGCTTGTATTATGTACTCTTTTTGCGGCATGCGGGCCTCTCACTGTTGTGGCCTCTCCCGTTGCGGAGCACAGGCTCTGGACGCGCAGGCTCAGCGGCCATGGCTCACGGGCCCAGCCACTCTGAGGCCTGTGAAATCTTCCCGGACCGGGGCACGAACCCACGTCCCCTGCATTGGCAGGCGGACTCTCAACCACTGCGCCACCAGGGAAGCCCTGTATTATGTACTCTTGATATGATGTGATGGTATTAGCACTTTGCCCTGTGGTCTTCCTTCCAAACACACATAGTTACTGTCTAATCATGAGAAAAACATTAAACAAATCCCAATTGTGGGATATTCTACAAATACCTAATGAACACTCCTCCAAACTGTCAATGTCATCAAAAACAAGGAAAATCTGAGAAACTTGTTTAGCCAAGAGAAGCCTAAAAGTCATGACTACTGAATGTAATGTGGTGTCATGAATGAGATCCTAGAACAGAAAAAGAACATTTGGTACAAACTAAGGAAATCAGAATAAATTATGAACTTTAGCTCATAATAGTGTATCACTATTAGTTCATTTATTGTAAAAAATGCACCAAAATAACACACAATGTTAATAATAGTGGAAACTGGGTATGTAGGGCATGTAGAAACTCTGTACTATTTCCTCAACTTTCCTGTAACACTAATACTGCTTTAATATAAAATACTTATGTTTTATAATGTTATAAAATGTATGTCATGAATTTTTTAAAGTCATAATATGTTTTATTATGATATGTATGGGTGTTTTTAGGTATTATATTCACTTTTACATCTTGAGTTTCTCCTCATATTGGCCAATTAAGATTTTCTTGAAATATTTAAAAAATCAACCAGAAAGTCAAAGCTTCAATTAAAAATGCACAATCACAATAGTTAAACAGAATGGTGTACACAATAATCAGCTGTTTTAGAGATATCAGATTGTGCACTGTATTCATGTTTAACTCCTCAAGTGCAACACCAGTTTTTAATTGATAAACTTCATTTTTTAGAACGTTTTTAGGTTCACTGCAATAACTTTTAGGTGTAATTTTGCAACTGAAAAGAGTCAATAACAGTTGCTTGCTTGGTTGATTATATGATAAATATTTTGTTCCCTACTATGTAACACTTACCAATAAATGCCAATAGTAATTGCAACAAAAACTTTTGCTTTTAAAGCTGGGTAAAAGGCAGAAGTAATCATGTAATCATCTTGTAATTATATGGTACTTACTATGCAATTACATAGTAAATACATTGTAAATTCAAAATAATTACATGGTTATTTGCATTATGCATAGTATCTAATCCAATTTTGACACATAAAACAGTGGTAGCATCCAAAGGGTTACCCAAATTTCTCCCACCTACACCACAGGATCAGGAATAATGGAAGTAATTAAAGGAAGTCCTTTAACAAATGCATGATAGTATATGATTGGAAACTATCCATTCATATTTATGACATAGGTAGAATTATAAATTAGTGCAGAATGGGATTAGCAATTAGACTATAAATTATCAATTAAAGTTTATGCTAACAGTGATTTTGGTGTTGGTGATAGCAAATGATATTTTATCAAAAACAATTAAATGAAGACTCTTTAGAAAAAAAATTGCTATAATGACATCATGTGTCTTATAATGGTTGATAAAGGGCCGTCATTTTGCAATTTTAATCATCATGATAGTAATTTTAACAGAAACATTTGAATGTATTTAGGAATATTTACAGAAGCTTGTAATATGAGTCCCTAAAGTGTTTATGCCCCTAAATGAATATTTTGGCTTTTGAAAATAGAAACAATGTAGTTATCTTTAGAAGTAAGTTGCTTGAGAGACTGACTTCTTCTGGAATTGCGGAATAAGAAGCACAATAGACTCTCTACCCAACAAAACAACCATTTATATACAGAAAATTTTATTTAAAAAAAAAACTAATTTAAGTCTCTGTAAATTATCCTAAGGGCATACAGCAAGTGGAAAAATATTCATTCAATAAAATCTACTAAATTTTAAGTAATAACAATGAGGGTCTGTGGCATTTGAGCCACAACCCATTGCCTCCCCACACTCCAAAACCTTCATCGTACAGGCTGCCTCTCCTTCTGGTTTCCAGTCTAAGAAATTATATTGTCACGAGATGGCTAGACTCCTGGTATTTCTCATTTTCCTCAACTCTACATTGCTGAAGCTGTATCTTGGGCCCACATGGCCAAGAGGGCCAAGGCTCCCTTCTATCCCCAAGTTCCCACTCTCTCAGCAAAAGCACAGGCACCAGAAAACCAGAATACTGGGCCCCATTCACCCCCACTTCACCTTGCTTCTAGGGTGGAGGTTCCAGGGAAGGGAAAAGCCAAGAAGACTAGGGAACACTCTCCACCCTCTGCCAAGCACCTGGTCTTAGAGCAAGGGTGTAACTCCAGGAGAAATGGGTCATTGTCCCTGGTCCCAGATCTTGTGCAATTATGCAAAGGTTATACCCTATAGGGTATAAGACACACTAGAGGACAAAAAAACTTCCCAGTCCTGCCTGAGGAATTGATTTTATTTGGAAGAATGTGAAGAATCCTGTGCCTGTGAGAGAAAGGGGAGATGTCACAAACAACAGTGATCTTGGCTGAGAGCAGCTAGAAGGGTGCACATAGCTTTACCAGTAGCAAAAAGTTGAGATCATGGAGCAGTCACAAGTTTAACAGAGAGAACCAGGGATCACATCTAACCCCAGAGTACAGCAACACTCTGCACACACTTCAGGTTGAACCAACCAAGGAGC
Organism: Globicephala melas; assembly: GCF_963455315.2. Taxonomy (NCBI): domain Eukaryota; kingdom Metazoa; phylum Chordata; class Mammalia; order Artiodactyla; family Delphinidae; genus Globicephala; species Globicephala melas. The sequence continues at coordinate 45,055,083 of NC_083331.1, forward strand.
AATCAGAGCAGAAGACAGAAATTAAAACATTCCCCAAGTCACACACATAGCTAAGGGCAGAAGCCTCACTGAAACTAAGGGCTTAAGCACGACTTCTAACCAAACATTGGCTGGACAGTAAACTACTATGACAAAAAGTAATTATTAATAAGCCAGGTTTAAAAATAAAATCACACCCATCCTAGGCAGACTGGAAAACTGTGTGAATTCCCAAGTGGTCTAAAAAGTGATCATACAGGGAAAATCCATGCTACTCCTTCTGGAATGAATGAGGTCAGGTCGGGGTGCAAACATGTAATACACTCTTTGAACTGTGGAAGCAGCCTCTAACCATACATGCATTGAATTGCAAAAGGCAAATGTCTAACAGGCCAAGGGGACTTAAGCACATCTTTTGACCAATAAGTGACTTATGCTGACCCGGGACAATTTCTGGGTAATCAGGTAAAAAAGATAAAGACCACCTGAGCTGGGTTGTCAGAGACAGCACATTGCAATGGAAATAGACTTCATAGAGTTAGTTCCGCCAACTTACTAAGCAAATAAATAGTAATTAAACAAACAATAGCAACCCTCAGGATCAGGGAGAGTTAAGATCCTGAAGTGTTACAATATATTATCTAAAATGTCCAATTTTCAAGAGAAGTTATGAGGCATGCCCCAAAAGAGGAAAATGTGACATGTACACGTGGAAAAAAAGGCAATTCAATGAGGAAACAATAGTGTTTTCAACAAATGGTGCTGAGACAATATCTACATGCAAAAGAATGAATTTGGACTCCTACCTCACACCATAAAAGAAAAAAATTCACTCAAAATGGATTGTAGATCTAAAGGTAAAAGATAACAGTATAAAACCTTTAGAGGAATACATAAGTTCTTGTGACCTTGGATTAGATAATGATTTCTTAGTTAGACAATGATTTCTTAGATATAATACCAAGCACACAAAAAGACAGATAGTGCAATTTAAACCCAGGCAGATGATTTGAATAGTCATTTCTCAACAAGGACGTGCAATGGTTAATAAGCTCATGAAAAGATGCACAACGATGTTAGCTATTAGGGAAATGCAAATCAAAACCACAGTGATTTAACATTTCACATCTACTAGGATAGCTACAGTCAAAACGACAGATAAAACATATTGTCGGGCTTCCCTGGTGGCGCAGTGGTTGAGAGTCCGCCTGCCGATGCAGGGGACACGGGTTTGTGCCCCGGTCCGCGAGGATCCCACATGCCGCGGAGCGGCTGGGCCCGTGAGCCATGGCCGCTGAGCCTGTGCGTCCGGAGCCTGTGCTCCGCAACGGGAGAGGCCACAGCAGTGAGAGGCCCTCGTACCATAAAAAAACAACAACAACATATTGTCAAGGATGTAACAAAATTAGAACTTTCATACATTGTCAGTAAGAATGTAAAATGGTGCAGCCACTTGGAAAATAGTTTGGCAGTTTCATAAAAGTTTAGCATAAATTTACCATATGATCCAGTAATTCCACACCTAGACTACATAAGAGAAATGAAAAAGTATGTCCATATAAAGATTTTTACATGAATGATCATAGTAACAATATTTGTAATAGCCCAAAAGTGGAAACAATGCAAACATCCCTCAGCTGATGAATGTATAAAAAGTTGTGGTTATCCCTACAATGGAATAGTATTTGGCAATAAAGAATGAATAAAATATTGATACATGTTGCAGCATGGATGAACCTCTAAAATAAAGTGCTAAATGAAAGAAGCCCGATGCAAAAGACCCCGTTTTGTATGATTTTATTTATGTGAAATGTCCAGAAAAAGTAAATCTTTAGAGACAGTAAGTATATTAGTAATACCAACTCTGGGACTGGAGTTGGAAACAGGAAGTGACTGCAGTGGGCACCAGGTATCTTTTGGAGGTAATGGAAGTCTTCTAAAGTTAGAACATGGTAATATTTGCACAACTCTATAAGTAAAAAAAAATATTTATGGTACATATATGATACTTCAATAATTTTTTTAAAGTAGTTTCCTTGGTAAATAACTATAGTTATTATATATCATATCTCAAGTCAGAGATAGATACTCATGCTAAATATAGGATGACATATATATATAGACCCCCTCTTTGCTTCCCACTTCATCACACCTTCTTTCAATTATTTGGGAAATATTGGGTATCAGTCACCATAGCAAACTGAAACTAAGAATTGTAATCCTATATTCTGATCTATTCTAAGCAATAGGAACAAATCCATTTTAAGTATAGTAAAAGGATAGGCAAATTTTATATTTTTGTTTGATTTTTCTCATAGATGTTAGATAAATTTCCATGTGTCATGAGAATTGTTACCTCAAATTTAATTTTTTTTTTATTCTTAGAGAGAATTCTGCACTTAATTCTAGTAAGCAATGTGATCTAATATCAACTTTTAGTGAATTTTTGCTGCTATCTTAAAAATACATCTCGCATAATGTATTATAATATGGATTAAATCAAAAGGCGTAATGTTAACATCCAACCCTGTTGTTTATTCAAGTCAATCTACTTATATATACAAATCTGATATTTACTTCTTAAAATATTTAACAGGCATAAGTGCCCATAAATCAGCTATGACAATCACTGTTAAAGCAATCAATAGTAAGGAATATGCATTAATTCAAATAATATTGACAGGCTCATGAACCTGCATCAGTCTTCCGTGAAGTAAGAGAAATGAGACATCTTCCAAAAAATCAATATTTTCCTTTTTATGTCATTTACTCGAAGATTATCAATAATACATTACTTTTTTACCTTATGTGTCAGGGTTCTAATTTTTAAATACAGGCATCTTTACATTTCAATGTAAAATGATAATCTACAAGAAACTGAGAGGCTAAAAATCATTTGATGGAAATATTTCTGGAAGTTTAATCATTGCTTAAAAACAAGTATATGTATATATACTTACTCACACTTACATATATATATATATACAGTTAAACATACATATACATGTACTGTTGATGTATTTTTGTGTACAGTAGCATAAGAAAGCTTTGTGTTTTTTTAAAATGCTCCTTCGTTTCATTCTAAAGGTAAATTGTGTGAAAGAAATAGCAGAAATATCAACACACATCTTTTTTAACCCTTGTGAACTGAGATGTTACACAGGTACATACTTAGGTAAAATACAAAATGTGAAATTACCACAGTCATTCATCAAAAAAGAAACATTTTAATTGGTTATAGGTGGGAAATATCTACTTGACAGTCAGTTTCTCACTTTTCATGTAAGTGCTTTGCTGCTTGGATGCCTAATCTTGTTTAGTGTAAGAAAAGTAATTTGACATGAAAGTACCTAGATGGCTGCCGAAAATTAATTGCCAATTAAAAAAGAAAAATGTTTGTGCTACTCTATAAACAAGCCAACATATAAACCTTTCAGTCTTGTTGCTTTATTTATGTCTTTATAGATCTGGTTTCAAGCTATTTGCATACAATTTACAAATTCATATTATAATTCCCCAGTATATTTATGATTTCATAGTTGTATATATTTTACCTCCATGAGAAATATTTATTTCTGTCTGCTTCTGTTGCTTATTATTTTAACAAAAACATCACATTGCATTTGATAGTTTATTTATCTTCTTTAGAATAAGACATTTTTATTTGTAAAGGAGAAAGAAAATATTTTACCACCCCAAAGAGGCACAAATGAGTACATGCGTGTATGCACACACAACACAACACACACACCACACACACACACACACACACACACACAGAAACCCAATTTTAGAAAATGCTCTGTACCCTTCAGCTCTATGTTGGTCTCCAAAATATTGAGGACACCAATTTTTAGAGATAAGAGGAAGAGCTTTCTCATATGAAGGAAACTTTCTTTGAGAAATTAATGGATTCTGCTTAAGTTCCAGTACCTGAGTTCTTGTAAACTATTGTTCATTTGGAAATCTAAATTGGCAAAAAGGAAAGATATTTGAATTCTTTGTTCTCTCCTCTAATAGGATAATTTGAGATTAAAGATAAAATCTGGAGCCACATAGTAAGAGAAAATCAAATGAAGAGAAAAAAATACCAATGTTCTAAAAATGTTAGAAGGGAAACCAATAAATATATATATATATATATATATATATATATATATATATATATATATATATATATATATATATATATATATATATGTGTGGGCTTCCCTGGTGGTGCAGTGGTTGAGAGTCCGCCTGCCGATTCAGGGGACACGGCTTCATGCCCCGGTCCAGGAGGATCCCACAGGCCGTGGAGCGGCTGGGCCCGTAAGCCATGGCCGCTGAGCCTGCGCGTCCGGAGCCTGTGCTCCGCAACGAGAGAGGCCACAACAGTGAGAGGCCCGCGTACCGTAAAATATATGTGTGTGTGTGTGTGTGTGTGTGTGTGTGTGTGTGTGTGTGTATACTATATATATTTTTATATGAAGGATGGAGAAATATTGAAGAAATAACGCTGCTTGAGCCTAGATATGAGTAAGTTAGATGATCCCAGTAGTATAAAATATAAAATATTATAAAAAATAAAAGACAAGACTCAATCCAGGTTTCTACAACATTGAGTTATGTGATGCACAGGAGTTCAAATCCTGTGCAACCTGATTGCTGCACTTTCAAAAGTCCAACTATATTCTCTCTTAGTTAAGAATTGCAATTTTATTTTTTAAAATAACTGTCAAAGACCATTTTATATTTGTATCAAAATTTTGTAGGGTTGTATATCTCATTAACACTATCCTGCTTACTATCTGTCATATTTTCATACTTCATATTTTAACATTTCGGCAGCTTTTTCTGGCTATGTAAAATTACCAGTGAGATGAAAGGGGTGATTTGTTCCAGATCAAATATTCATCAATGCTATCATACTGCGCCGGGGGTGGGAGATGGATGACAAAAATAATATATTTGTTTTATCTCTGGCATCTGTCCTGGCTTTTTCTTCCCTAATACCCTGGTTATGGAGGTTGTGATGACTATGGTGGCTATAATAATTCTGGTTATGGGCATGATGGCTTTGATGATAGAATGAGAGATGGAAGAGGTATGGGAGTTCCAGGCTATGGTGGAGCTGCTAATGTAAGTTCAGATTTTCATGGTGGTCATATTGTATATATGAGAAGATTACATTTTCATTCAATTGAAGATGACATTGCTAATTTCTTCCCAGCACTAAATCCAATACTAGTTTATACTGATATTGGAGCTGATGGCAGAGCAACCAGAGAAGCAGATGTACAGTTTATGACACATGAAGTTGCAGTAGCTCGCCATGTCTAAAGATATGAGTAACATACAACATCAATACATTGAATTCTTCTTGAATTCTAGTCCTGAGGTGGCTTTGGAATGGGAGATTCTGGAATGGGATGCTATGGCAGAGATGGAATGTATAAAAAGGGAGATTATGTATCTATGGGGAGAATGGGAATGATGAACAACTTACAATGGAAGATACAGTATTCCTGTTGGCTTAGGTGGTGGTGGATGCAGTGGAGGTTACCATGGGCAAGATGGCAAGGATGAGGTGAATGGTGTGTGATGTACCGAAGCATAGCCACCAAATGTACAGAGTTCTGACCACAGCATCTGGTCTACTAAGCTTTCTTACAGATTTAACTTCTTTTGTATTTTAGGAACTTTATACTGACTGAAGGAATATGTTTTCAAAGTATTATTTGAAAAAGCAACAGATTGTGATGAAAAAAATTTTTCTGTAGGTTTTAATTATTGCATACGTTGACTTAAAAGTAAAATTTCATATAAAAAAAAAAGAAAATAAGTATGTTATATGGCCCTCATCACTTCTAAACTGAACTACTGTAAAAGCAGTCAAGAATATATATCTTGAACAAGGTACCGGGAGAAATTTAGCTATTAGTGTAGCAGGGTCATGAAGGAGAGGCGGCGGCGGGAGATCGGAGGCGGCGGCGGAGGCGTGAAACTGCGGTAACTGCCCGCTGGGCTGTTGGTGTGTCTTTGTGGGAAGGGCGTAGTTCCTAAAGCCCTCTCCCGGCAGCGGCCGGGGCTCGGGGTTGAGAGCGGCCGTGGAGTCGCCTCCCCCGGCCCCTGGCTCCGCCATGTTCCGCAGGGAACGCCTTAGCGTGAAGCCCAATGTCAGGCCTGCAGCAGGCCCCAGGGGCTCCACCGCCCTCAATCCACAGCGTGAACGAGAGGCTCCCAGGCCGCCGAAGCCTGCAGCGGCCTCTGTCACGAAGCCAGCGGAATCCACAGATGTGCCCCGGTGGATTGCGGGGAAGCGGAGCCCCGAGAAAAGGCTCCCAAGAGCAGTGATGAAAAGACAGATGGTGGGAAGGATGTTGAAGAATCCAGTAAATCTTCCTCTACCGTTTCACAGAGAAGAAAGCGAGTATCAACTACTTTTAGTCTGGTTAAACCTAGTGTCAGTGTTCCTTCAGAACCTCATCCTTTGTCTACAGTTAATCAAGAAGCTCCACGGACACATCCTGTTCTAACAAAAGAGAAACAGCCATGCTCAGACAGATATCGAATATATAAAGCCCAGAAACTGAGAGAAATGTTAAAAGAAGAATTGAGGAAAGAGAAGAAGCAATGGAAAAACAAATATGCTGTAAATGAAAGTCAGAGGCCACCAGATCGTTCCAAAATGACTATGAGAGACTTCATATATTACCTGCCAGATAACAATCCAATGAGTTCTTTACTGGAGCAAGAAAAGAAAACTGAAAAATCATTGACACCAGTCCAGACAAGAGAGCAAGAAGGTAAGAGTACTCCTGATGGTGAAGATAATGAAGAAATAGAAGAGGAGATGGATGATGGGTCATTGCTGGTTCCTCAAGTAAAAGTGGCAGAAGATGGTTCTATTATTTTGGATGAAGAAAGTTTAACTGTAGAAGTTTTAAGGATGAAAGGCCCCTGTGTTGTTGAGGAAAATGACCCCATATTTGAGCGTGGTTCTACAACTACATACTCCAGCTTTAGGAAAAACTATTACTCTAAACCATGGTCAAATAAAGAAACAGATATGTGTTTTTTTAGCCATCAGCATGGTAGGAACTGACTTTTCTATGATTGGACAGCTTTTTACTCACAGAGCCAGGATAGAAATTAAGAGCTTCCCTGGTAGTGCAGTGGTTAAGAATCTGCCTGCCAATGCAGGGGACACGGGTTCAAGCCCTGGTCCGGGAAGATTCCACATGCCGCGGAGCAAGTAATCCTGTGTGCCACAACTACTGTGCCTGCGCTCTAGAGCCTGCAAGTGACAACTACTGAGCCCACGTGCCACAACTACTGAAGACTGCATGCCTAGAGCCCGTGCTCTGCAACAAGAGAAGCCACTGCAATGAGAAGCCCGTGCACCACAACGAAGAGTAGCCCCTGCTCACCACAACTAGAGAAAGCCTGCGTGCAGCTACGAAGACCCAACACAACCAAAAATAAAAGAAACAAATAAATAAATAAATTTTAAAAAATAATAAAATAAAATTTTAAAAAGAATATATATCTTAATATTTGTTGATTTCCTATTATATGTTCTATACTCTGAAAGGTACATTTATCTAGATGATCTCATTACTGTTCTGCAAGGTAGATATTAATAGCTCTAATAATGTGAACAAGAACGTAATAAGTCCTCTCTAAATACAATATTACTTTGCTGTTGTATTCATGGGTCTTCAGAACAGTTTCTTATCTATATCTCCAGTTTTAGTTTTATTTTTAAAATATTTTAAAATAATGCTGCAGTTGAAATAATTGCTTACTATTCCCCAAATAAGTCTCAGTAGAACATCTGCTCCAATAATCAATTTTACTTAAAACACTGGGGCCGGGCTTCCCTGGTGGCTCAGTGGTTGAGAGTCCGCCTGCCGATGCAGGGGACAAGGGTTCGTGCCCCGGTCTGGGAAGATCCCACATGCCGCATAGCGGCTGGGCCCGTGAGCCATGGCCGCTGAGCCTGCGCGTCCAGAGCCTGTGCTCCACAATGGGAGAGGCCACAACACTGAGAGGCCCGCGTACCGAAAAAAAAACAAAAAAAACCAAAAAAAGAACACTGGGACCAAGTGAAAACTAATGTCTTCATCGTATTACAGTATATTAGTAATAAGTTGTTGCTATATGGTATAAATACATATTTATATATTATTAAATAATGCAAAATTGCATATATTTTTGAACTAAATAAGAAACTTCAAATAAATTTCTAGCTTCAGTTGGCATTTTCTAGGTAGATGAAGAAGGCTCGGGACATGGTTAATTGTTCACAAGACCTCTGCTTTCAGGCAGATGGAGTTGTGTGTTCCATTTGCAGGATGTATGGTGTCCCAGTTCTATCACTTCATATCTGTGCAATGGCACCTATATTTACACAACCTTATCTGCAGCACTGAGAATAACTTCTCATTCATAAGGGTTCTTTAAATAGTACCTGAATGAACGAATACTTGAATGGAAAATGCTTATTTGATTAATATTGGTGTCCATTACTAGATTCTAAGCTTCTTGAATGGAGGAGTAGTAATGAATAGTAATGTTCACTGTTTTATTGCATTTTGGGGATTCAGTTGGAACTTGGCATATCAGGCACCATGTAAGTGAGAAAAAATATATACACACTTACAGAGAAACACCTAGGTCTTTATCTTTTACCATGTTCATTTTTTGCTTTTAGAACTATTTCCAATATTTGTTTGTTAAAAGGCTGCAAGTTATCCTACTCCCTATATGGTTTATCATACCACTAACATAATTACCATCAAAGTAGGAAGCCCATTGTATACTCATTTGACCCCATCATGCCCTGTGGAATAGATATTTCAGGATGTTGATTGATCTAAACGCAAAATAAGTTCATAGCCAGTATGAATTCATCTAGAAGAATTTTCACATATTTGACATTTAACAAAATTGTGATATACATTATATCTTGATGAAATATATGTTTTCAACCTTCTCACAAGAGTACATGTAACAGAAAGAAGTCTGTAATTAATATTTGAAAACTTCTGTCTACATCCTGAATCTGCTACCATAAACTGTGTGTCCATGTGAGAATCACTTAAATTCTCTCATTCTGCTTCTACCTTTGAACTTGCAGAATATAATATTTGACCTACCAATGTATCTGGGTTGGTGTGAGGAAGAAATGATATCATGTGTGGTAAAATGCTTTGTGAATTATAAAGCACAGTGTCCATATGCTGCTCTGTTACTTGGTGGTTCCTGGCTAGGCATGTCCCTGTCAGTTTGACCAGTTGTTCTAACAGATTTGAAAAGCTGAGTTTCAAACAAAAGATATAAAGCTAAAATGGGTTGCTTTAGACATCGTTGCATTTAGTCTTTCTAACGATTGACATATTATCTAATGTAGCAATGGGAACAAAGTCTCCCTTGGTCATCAACTCCAAAAGTTTTCATTCCATATAGAAAAGAGAAACTTTCTCCAAATGTGCTCTACAATTCCTACTCACTGCTATGCTAGATTAGTTAGCATAGATTCATGCTAACGATCAATTGATCACATGCTTATATGAAGTCTCTTTTTATATATTTCCTGCTGTTCTATAAAGGTTTCTACTATGAATGAAGATGTAATAACAAATTGTTATAACAAAATGTTAAAAACATTTTAAAGACATGTTTCAAAACCAAAAAATTACTATTGTTGTGGTGATGACAGATTTTTTTTTAGATTTATTTTATTTATTTATTTATTATTTATTTATTTATTTATTGGCGGCGTTGGGTCTTCGTTGCTGCATGCGGGCTTTCTCTAGTTGCGGCAAGCGGGGGCTACTCTTCATTGCGGTGTGAGGGTTTCTCATTGCTGTGGCTTCTCTCGTTGCCGAGCACAGGCTCTAGGCACGCAGGCTTCAGTAGTTGTGGCATGTGGGCTTCAGTAGTCATGGCTTGCCAGCTCTAGAGCACAGGCTCAGTAGTTGTGGCGCACGGACTTTGTTGCTCCGTGGCACGTGGGATCTTCCCAGACCAGGGCATGAACTCGTGTCCCCTGTGTTGGCAGGCGGATTCTTAACCACTGCACCACCAGGGAAGCCCCAGATATTTTTAAGGTGCTTATTTCTTTGTTCATTAGAGTAATGTATATACTGGAGACTCTTAACTGCCTTTGAAAAATTAGGAACTTAAAAATATACAGATGGCAAGGCTCCATTTTTAAAAATAGCTTTGAGGTTGTACTCAGTTTTCTGTATTTTTTTACTGTTCCATAATTGATTCTGATGGCTCAGTGTCAAACACAGATTTTGAGTGTGCGTGCGTATTATCTGAAAATGATAATTATACATAAAACACATTATTTTGATGCTTATTATTACAAATTTACTTCTGTAAAGCTTTTTCCCTTAGACAAATGAATTTGGAGAATGCAACATGCTAGTAAAAGGAGTGAATGTTTTAAATCCACAGAAGTATAAATGATTTGTAACTTTAAAAAAAATGAGACATTTAAATTTTACTTCATGAAAATATAGTAACTTTATTTAGATGTATCAATAATATATTTACACCATCACATACCCTTTGACAAGCAGTTGGGCTGAGGTAGCAGTACACATTAAAATATTTCAAGCACTTTTGTATTTCTCAGATATCAACCATTAATGGGTGGTTGAATATTTTACATATGCTATTTTAACTATCTCAAAATAGACAGTAAAATTCAATTTAGAACATTAAAACTATCTTTCCCTACTAAATAAACCATAGGTGTCCCTACAGTTCTGACACTAATGTAATTATTATTAGCTTGCAATTCTTATCTGAGACAGTTATATAGATAAAGTAAGCCCTGAGTAGCATTAAATCGGCCAATTTGACACTCTTATCAGTAATGACCCTTACATGGCTGTTTTGTTGTAGAATACGGTATGATCAAGTAATAGCAGGTGGGTCCTTACTGACATTAGTTATTTACAAGTCAATTATCCTTATTTTATCTGAGCTCTTTAGGTCATACATAATGAATATTTATTAACCTTTTGCAAATTCTCAAGATATATATATGTATACATATATATATCTTAATATATATAAATATTTGTAAACTCCAGCCTATCACAAAAAATACGTTACAATGAGCTTATTTCAGAAAATTGAAGTCTTTTATGTAACCATAAATAAGTTTCATTCAGAGTAATTTTTCTCAAAACGTTATTTGAAAATTAGAGTTTTCTCTATTGACAGAGTGGTTTTCTAAAAAAAGAAAATTTCCCGATATCTAAGGAACATTTCCCATGCTCACGTTGGAACAAACTTTAGCATGTTACTTTTCTTATCAGTTTATAATTTGATTCCTCATTGTTCTTTATATGTAAAATGGAGCTACTAATATTCTCTTCTTGATTATTTTATAGTATTCTTGTAGTAATACTTTTAAATATAAAGGGGCATATGAAAACAGTTTGGAAATAAAATGTTTCTACTTTGAATTGGAAGATTAGAAGATTTTCATTTTAGAACTTGAAGCAATCACCCAGGAACTGGCTTAGCAATTTTAAAAGCTTCATTTTAACAGATATTGTTAGTGAATTCTCCCTTTTAATTAGGAGATCTTAAGGTTGCAATTTAGTTTCCCTGCTTAGGGAGCTACAATTCACAGGCACAGGTTTTAGTTCTCATATGCGTATGACTGAGGTGAAGAGAAATGTCACACAGATTCCAAGTAAGGAACTAGATTTGAGCACTGAAAGTCATACCCAGTTTGGGAGCAAAAATTCTGAAAAATTCTTTATTTGGAGCAACATAGGAGATAATTCCCATGAAAACTCAGGAATCTGTACCTAAATAAATATTTTGGATGTCCAGTGGTCTGGGGCATAACAACATATTCTGCGTAAAAAGAGTTCTAAAATCTCAGTGGTCTTCTACACACACATTTCTTTCTTGCACCCTGTGGGGTGGGTGTAATATCTCTGTTTCAGGCTGTAGATCAGGCTCAGGTCAGCTCTTCATAGCTTTCATTTCAGGACTAAAGCTGAAGAAGCAATCACTATTTATGATGTTTTAATTTTTCAAGGTGCAGAGCAGGATAGCTAGAGGGCGAGGCAAAACCAGGCAAGTCCATACAAGCATATTTAAAGTGAGCTTACCTTCCACTGGACAAAACAAGTTACGTGGCCAAGCCCAAAGTCAACGAGCCTGGGAATTTTGGCAAGAGTGAAGGTAAAGAGAGAATTCTAAACACTACTGCAATATCGTTATCCCCTCAAAGGTGAAAGACAAGTTGGTGCACTTGTATGCTCCTAAGGAGAAAGAAAAAGTCAAAATACTTGTGGTAAATCTTTTAGGATCTCAGAGGCAACATATACATTACATTTGATGCTATGACTTTAAAACAATCTGAAACTGCCATCTTTCAGCGGGGTCATTGTTGAGAGAAAATTCTCTAGGAGTCTTTTGAATTTCTTTACTTCCTGTAAGCAAGGCACTAACTGCCCTTTATTCCAGGATAATCTTTCAAAGAATTTTTGTATAGCAAACAATGTTGGAAGTTAGAGATACTGTCTCTCTCTTACATATATCTTATATTAATTTAAACTATCCTTCTTATTTATTACTTTTCAGAATTATATATGTCCAATCAAGCTTGTTAATTACATTGTTCTTACAGATTTTTTTGTCTGCTTGACCTATCAACTGCTGAAGAGAGGTACATTAAAATTATCTATTATGATGGTACATTTGTCTGTTTTTCCTTGTGATTATATCTCTTTTTGAGCTATGTGTTTTAAGGATACATCACTAGGTCATAAAAGTTTAGAATTGTAATAAATGTTCTTGCTATGTACAGACTTGCTTTATAATAATGTTCTTTTTATTAGCCTTTTGCGGCAAAATTTCTGCAGCCTCTGCTCACAGATTGACTCGTCTGGTTCTAAGTTTCTTGTTGGAAAGTGGTATAAACAAACACTGCAGGTGGCTCACAAAACCTCAGGCAGATATTTCTTTTATAGCTGAGGTCCCAACAGTGACAATGTAATCCAGAAGTCTGAAGTTGTGATGATAGCTTCTTGATTCCCCAGATTTCAGAAGTGATAGAGCTTGGAGCTCCTTTGGGAAGTCAATTCGGAGACATTGTTCTGGCAGTCGTTCCCAGATTCTATACTATATCACCCAACAATTTTAAACACCTAATTAATTCCCTCTGTTAAATTTCTTTCTTTTTAAACTATCTAGAGTAGATTCTGTCACTGAAACTCACATAATATAGTAACTGGTAACACCACTCTAGTGATTGGAATTTGGGCTTGGTGCCTAGTTGGTCTTGAAAACAGCATATTCATTTACTTCCAGGTAGAGTACCAGTAGTTTGTACATGAAAGCTGTAAATAAGTTGCCTAAATTTTCCCTCTTGATTCCCCTTTGGCAGACCAAATGCATGCTGCCACACCACCGTGCTGAGAATGAAGACTGTAGTAAGACCATGAGAGTGAATGACTGTTTCATCCACTGGAAAGTTTAAAGTTGCTATAACAGGATAGGCTTTAAATCTTAAGTTCTTGACTAAAGGCATAGTAGAAAGAAGGAAGTTTCTATGACTGCCCTAAAAGACAATCAGAGCCAGATGCTCTGGGTTGAGAAATTACAGCATATTCAGAGAGCCTTCTGTTATCTTAAATACTAATTGGAGCACACACTGGAAAAGAATTAAAGGCTGATATTGAGAATATTGATAGTTTAAAGGATTTATCTGATTCAGCTTGCCTTCAACACCCCACCCCACCTGTCAGCGCCTCTGTAGGGCCTTCACCAGAGTCAGATGTCAGCGTGCCATGTCCCAGGGGACCCGACATTTACACATAATGAGAAATGCAAGATTATGCTAATATACATTGGCAAAAAATTTCACAATATTGTGTGAGTCATTGATAGAATACAAGACCATAAAAGAAAACACATAGATTTGGATTGGTTGAATTTATTGATGTGAAAATATATGTCAGACCTCTATGCTGTCCAATAGAAATGTAATGTGAACTCTATATATGTAATTTGACTTTTCTAGTAGCCACATAAAAAGTAAAAAACAATAGGGAAATGAACTTTAGTATTATGTTTTATCTATCCAATGTGTACAAAATACTCTCATTTCCAAATAGAATCAATATAAAATATTAAACATATATTTTACATTGTTTTTACTACCTCTTCAAAATCCAGCATGATTTTCCACTTACAGCATATCTCAATTCCAATGGTAAGTTTTCATCAGAAATATTCGATTTGTTTAAATATAATAAAACTTATAGAAAGTAGAATCATATCCCCCAAGACTTTCCAAATATACTTAAAAGTTTCATAAAAGAATCAAATACCAAAATATTATTTTCCATTCATATTTAAAACAATTTTAATGAAACTAATTTATCATTATTGCAAGAATTGTTTTGATTTTGAAGCAAAAAATTTTAAAAATTACTTCTATCCAAGTTAAATAAATTCAATAATTCTTGTACCAAAATAACATTATTATTGATTTGTATAATGAAAAATTTTAATTTTAATATAAATCTGTGTACCAGCCTAGCTAAGACACAAATAAACTCTTCCTTTTCTTGGAACTTTAAATTTATCTTGTTCATGAGCAGTATGATGTTGGTGAAATATGGAAATCACATTGCCCTTTTTTCTTTGATGATTCAGTATATAGAAAGCATTTCTTTTGTTCCAAGAACATCTTGACTTGTAGTGAATAGTACAATAAATCACAGTGCATTTTTAATAGGTTTTAAAAGCTCTATTTTTTCTTCCCCTTTGCTTTCTTTTTCCAAGAGGAAAGAGAAGGGAAAAACAGGTGCAATTTGTAGTGATTGGCAAAAACCTCCATATATTCACACAATTTTATTTTTATTTTTAAATAAATTATTTAATTTAATAAAATAAATTCCTATTTTTAAATTTGCAACAATAATTTTAAAAGCTCTCATGTGAGAGTCTTCTCTTCAAGTGAAAGATTGGGGAAAAAACTGAGATAGGGGATAACCAAGCTGTCTCAAAATGAAGAGATATCTCAGTCAAAAACTAATATTACCCAGCAGAACTTCTATAAGTGTTCAAAAGTCTAGAATTTTTTACTTAAGGAGTTGGGATCGAGTCAACAAGTCCCAAATCAGTCCTTCTATATTAAAAAGAGACAAAGGGAGAGTCTAATGAGATTAAACTCATAGCCACAGAGATGATGAGAGCCAGAGACCTAGGTCTGTAAGCAGCAACTTCCTTTGTTTCATGTTGAATACCTTCATCTAGTTATTAGTTCTTCCTCCAGAAATCTGTCAAACAATGAGGGACTGGAGTTTTAAAAGGTGTATGGCCACAGAAAGAGATCTAGTGCTGAGCCAGTGAAAAGGTGAGATAATGAGATTGACATTGCTGACATCAAAAACCTGGTGAGAGAAAGATTAGTTTACAATCAAATTACTCTCATATTCACTTACGGCCAAATAAGTAAAGAGGCCACCTGTATTTTCCTCATGAGTAATGGCATGGAGATGATTATAATAAACACATGTTTTAGGCAGAAAGGCATCCAGTGGAAGTTGCTAGACATACGGGTTGTTTGAGGCTAGGCAAGATTCTCCTAAATGAATGATTCACCCATAGTAATGACGCTAAGTCATTACTGAGTTTCAGTTTATATCTATTTTCATTTTTTCCAATCTGTTGCAGTGCAATTGAAGTGGCGATATATTGTGTTGTTGTTCTAAAATATTGTTTTAAGTACATAATTCTACTCCATTTGTGCCAGGAAAATGCCCAGACACCTTCATTAGAAATAAAGCAAATCTGTTCAACAGTACTCTGAACAGCAGGCACTATATGCTTTATGGAACAGAAAAGCTTTAACAAACCTTATCTTGTACAATATTCATTCTGCCTATGTCTGTTTATGTTCTCAAACTTTCTGAAAATGTGGGCGCAACAACAAAGTAGTGTTTAGCTACCCTCCTCTCTTGGCCAGGTGGTTGATTGCATGGTTGGGCATCCTTTTTTGCAGGTGGTATACAAAATCATATACACCAGCTGCTCAGCCTACTGAGTGATACTTTGCTAAATGACACAGCCCCAGCCATACATAACAACATATAATGATGCTACACGGATATCTTCACTAGATTCATTTAGCTCTGAAAAGAATTCTCTAAGAAAGACATTTCTGTGCCTTCATTTCTGTTTCATGCTGGGTAATGTTGGCAAGAATTATTCATGGCACATGTGAACAATTCAAAAAAAAATATTGTAAGAAAACAACAAGGCAGCTTTGCAGAGGTGCGCTATCCACTTGATGACTTGGCATGCTGCCCCTGGTGCTTGGCATGGCACCCTGGCGGCTGGCACAAGGGATGCTATATATCCCTGCCATTGGGCCTCTGCTACGCTACTTGCTGTGCACGATCAATATCGACCAACTGCATAAACAACCGGATGAACCTTGTATCTGAGGGATAGCAAATAGCATTTGAATCATTTTACATAAATCTGAAAATGTAATCGTGGTTGACATTCCTATTAGTATTATATCTGAGCGCGATGATCATAATTGAATAACATTAAATTTAATTTATTGAACAGCAGTCCACTGCCCGCTTTACTGTGACTATGATCTGTGTAATGAAACCAGCAGTACGAAAAATTCTCTCAGTTTGTACATTTCCTGGACAGCAGCCAAAGTATTTATTGCTATTTATGCAATTAATGGTTATATTGATTCTTTTTTTTTCCCCTACTAAATAGTAAAGTTGTGCTATGTTTTCTTAGCTCGTCAAGGTTTGTTTCAGCTGTAATTAATATGACTAGAAGAATAATACTCAATTGTTCTTAGTAACTGGTTTTTGTGTCTGCAACATTTGCAACTTACACATTGGTTTCTTGTTTGAGATGATTAAATTGATAGTGGCTCTATTGCCAAAATAGTCCCATATGCTGAAGTATGTTTTATTAATGTGCAAAAATCAGAAGGTAAAACTTCACTAGCCAAAAGTCTGTGGTGGTTAATCATCTGTTCTTCCAGCTAATTTCATAATCCTCAATGTGACAATCAATTCATCATGCTGAAATGGCAAATTCATATAAATCGTATTTCCAAGTCTACATGCAGTCAATAAAATACATTGCATATTTCCCATAAATTATGTGATATAATGTTAGTTTATTTTTCAAATTAAAAACTTTAACTACCCTATGTCTTTATCTATTGTGCCTATAAAGTAATGAGCCTCATATTGATGTATCTAGAAAATCACAGCATGCACAGGAAAGAAGGTTTGAAGTCTTCTGACTTGAGAAGAATTCATAGGAATAATAGAGACTCCATCTCCTCTAAGACAACCAAATGTTTGAATATCATTTCCTACTTTGTTCTCATTACTTACTGGCTAGAATTCAAATATCTTTCTTAGTATATTTTCCAACTTGGAACAGGGAGGTATAAGGAGGAAGATCAGAATTAGCATCCTTTTGTATATGCTTGCTACTGAAGCAATTAGAATAATCTGCATCCCAGTGTGTATGCTCTTGTATTTTTCTTTTCTTTCAGTCCCAGCCATCGCCCTATTATCAGGGGGTTAGAGTGAACACTTTACAACTCCTTTCTTTCTTTTTAAACTTCTTCTCTAAAATCTATTTAGTGTCCATAATAAGAACTTAAATATGGTAATATAGAGTTCCAAGCCATCTCAGTTGGTCACATGATTCATAACCATGGTTTCCTTCTCTACGTAACAGAATTGTGGAGAGAAGAGACTTTCTACATTTAGTAGATACAATCCTTAAGTTCTTAAATATGAAGTTTGGATGAGTCAGTCTAAATTTATTTTATAAATTAAAATAAATGTATTAAATTATGCAGCATTTCAGAACACTGAGTTCTCCCTACAGGAGGATCTGTCCAAACATACTTAGCACTAGGAAATTCAGCAGGAAGAACATGATATTTAATGAAAATAGTCTGAATCGTGAGTTTATTCCCCTCCTCTTTCTGTTTTCTGTCTGCTATTTCTGATAAACCCGTTGTAGTATCGTACTTTGCTTTTGAATTTTAGATCAACTATCATCCTTCTAAACACAGCACATCACTTAAGTGATCTGGCCCTAATTCATCGTCTACTTCAATGTCATGGTTGTCCTTGGGTCTGACACATAATTCTTCTTGTTGGGAGGAGAGCCCATGACTCAGTTTCTGCCAAGTTCCTTTATGAAAAAAGCAATGCAGCACCTGCCATACATAGTCTGATTTTGTTGAAAATAAAAAGAAGGAAGACATTTCAGGGTCATATGTGGAATCGTGAGTGTAAGTAACATATTTTGTGGTAACACATTGCCATTCAACAAGTTGTGCCTTTCTCGAAATGTAATTACTAATACTTATATAAGAGAAATAAGTAAGTTGAAAGTCAAAAGGATGGCTACATATAGAGATAGAGATAGAGATAGATATGTGATATATAGCCAAGAACGTCCATAGTAGAGCTGGAGTCGCTATATTAATATGGGATAAAATAGACTTTAGGACAAGAAATATTACTATAGAAAAAGAGTGACATTCATAATGACATAAGGATAAACCCATGAAGAACATATAGATGTTTATACACCTAACGACTGAGCCCAAAATATTTGAAGCAAAAGCTGATAGAATTGAAAGTAGAAATAGGAAATTCATCAATATTCCTCACTCTAAATAGTTTATAAAACACCTAGACAAAACTAGGCAAAAATCAGCAAGGATATAGAAGACTGAACAACATTATTAACCAAATTGATAAACTGTAAAAACTGATATTTTAAAACAATTCACCCAAAGACTGCAGGATATAATTTTTTAAAATTGTGTATGACATATTCAACTGGATGGCCTACATGTTGGAC
Organism: Globicephala melas; assembly: GCF_963455315.2. Lineage (NCBI taxonomy): Eukaryota > Metazoa > Chordata > Mammalia > Artiodactyla > Delphinidae > Globicephala > Globicephala melas. The sequence continues at coordinate 45,073,971 of NC_083331.1, forward strand.
AACACAAGTGTGGATATATTTTAAAAGACTGAAATTGTATAAAATTTGTTTTACCAACCAGAATTAAATTAAACAGCTTCTACAAAAGGAGAAAGTAAGTACGATCCAGTATTCTACTTTAATTTTTCCCCAAAACCTATATTTGTGAGTAAATTACGAGCCAATTTGCTGAAAGTGGATGTTTATTTCACCTTAAGGAGGTATTACAGGGAGAAGCTAAAATGGTAGGCTGGTTAGAAAAGAGAAGCAATTTTTATGTAGAGTAATGTGGGAAGACTCAGTGGCATAATTTTGAAATTTGAGGCTCCAAGGACTATTGTGCCAACACTACTCACCTAAACTTCTGCACCCAGAATTGTTCTTTATGTGCACGTTACCTCTTTGCAAGTCTCTAAATTCCACAGGGAACATTGACCTATACAAAAAGATTTTTGATTGGAATAACTATAAATTAAGGAGAAAAGTTTGTCTCTAATTAGTGGTTGAGGTTCCATTGATTTACATGTACCTTATATATAATGTTAGAAATGCAAAAGAGTTTTCTAAAGATCTAATATATATAAAAAACTATTTCAAAGATTTTTGATTCATTATTATTTACTATAGATGACTATACTGAAATTGGAAATCAGGAAGCTGTTAGATGTTGAGTATTTGCAAATATTAAAAAATAAAATATGTATATGTGAGGAAAAATGTATTGCAGCAGGTCTGTTTTATTCTGTTCTTGCTTATCCCTGTAGCCATGGTGATCACACTTAGTCAAACTCTGAGAAGTAGTCAACTGGAATTTTCCTGTAGTTGCCGGCAGATGATGCTATTCTATTTACCCAAAGCGGTACATCAAGATGGACCAGGTTGTTAGCTGTTCAGAGTGAACACAAAGATTCAGGGCTGTGCCTGTGATGCCTGGATTGGGGTTTGCACCATGGCTGGTCACATGGTAGGTAGGTGACCAGCTCCTTTTAAGAAATTTGAACCCAAAGTCTAAGCAGGCTTTCCTGGGCAAGGACAGCTCACACAATTCCCTGCATTTTGATTGTAGAGAAAAAAGATACATCTTTGGAGGAAGGACAAGAAAGCCCATGTTTGACTACTTCAGTCTTTGCCTATGTATCTTTTCCTGGATGTTCCTTTATTGTATCTTTTCTATAATAAATATAAGTTATGAGTATTATTATTTTGAGTATTATTGTTATTTTGAGTAACATAAGTTTTACAAGCTAGTGGGACCATGGGACCACTGAGACAGTAAATTTCATAATTTCATAAATTGTTTATTATAATTAGAGTGATATAGTAGAATATATATACTTCATAGAATTATTCCTAGTTAATTTTTCTTTCAAAACCATTAAAATACTCATATGACATACTTAGGGTAGCTGAATTCACAGATACAGAAAGTAGGATGGGGGTTGCCAGGGACTGGGGAGAGGGGGGTCATAGGGAGTTGTTGTAATATGGATACAGAGTTTCAGTTTTGCAAGACAAAAGATGTCCTATGGATATATGGTGGCAACGGTTGCACAGCAATGTGAATATACTTAATGCCACTGATATGTATGCTGAAAAATGGTTATAATGGTAAATTTCATGTAATCTATTTTATCGCAATTTTAAAATATACTTTATAATTTAAAAATTAACAATATTTTAATATCATAATGCTTAACATTGGTTGGAGTCACTGAATAAATATCTTTTCTTTCCTGTATTTAATCACTTTTACTTCAATTCCAATGACTGATTAGCTAAGGTCCCATATGATAACTAATGTGTTTGAATAATTAAAACTTTCCAAGAATGAATAATTCACCCTTTCTCAGTCCTACTCTGTCTCCCCTATTTCAGACCTACATCTACTTCCTGAGGATACTTTCTAACTGCCCCCTACATCACATGTCCCTATGAGACCAGAGGGTCTGGTTAAGTCCATGTCCCTTTCTTGTTTAAATATCTCCTTTGACTCCTCAAAGCCAATTGTAATCTATTCTAATCCCTATAGTCTAGTCTTCAAAAATGTTTATTACCTGGCCTCATGTTACTATTTTTTCCTTCTGTGAAATATTCTATTTCCAGTCCTGAGCTTCTCACTGTTACCCAAGCATGCTATTCTCAATTTATGCCTCCAAGACTTCCTCTGAATCTCTGTAAAGAATTAATTTTTCCCTATTTAATGATGTGAGAGAAGGTAATATTTGACAGGGTACATTAATGTACCAGACCTGCTTCAACTATCACCTCCTCTGTGAAGCCCTCCCTACACGAGTTTCTTCCAGAATTAGCACTGATTAGCACACTATCTTCCAAAAGCTTGTGGTCTATTCTTCCTTTAAAGTAATATAACAGCTGCATGATTATTCTCAATTTTTTTTTCTTTAACCTTACGAAAGGAGAATTATTCTTTTCCACCAGGTTGTTGTTAGTCTTGGTCATGTTATTTGGTCTGGCCAGTAAAATATAAGTGGAATTGACATGTATCCCTTCCAGGCAGGAAGTTTAAAGTCAGAAATATTCCACAGAGAGGCTGTTCCTTTAGCTCAAGTTCCATAGTGAAAATGACCTAGAGGAAAACCACAGCCTTAGTTGTGGAGATGACAGCCTTAGTTTTTATAAACCACTACGATTTGGGGGTCATTTGTTATGACTTAGATACAAGTCTTATCAATGTTCTGTTTTATTTATTTGTTTATATGGCCGGCTTTTCACACTAAACCATAAGCTTCAGAGTATCAGAAATTGTTTTTTATGTTTGTTATTTCAGTGCCTAGCACTGTGTTCATAGATATTAAATACACTTTTTTTTTGTATGAGTGGACAAATAGATGAAAGAAGTGATAAAGCTTTGGAGCGACTTCAGCCATAAGTGTTCTGTTCAATTATGTGGAGTTATTTTTCACTGCATCAGAAACATTGCTTACTCAGTATTCATATATATGAGTGTTTTCATCAACTGGTTTGTTGGGTTAATGATTTGGTCATTCCTTGAAGAGACAGTGATTTAACCTAATAGAGATCAAAGCTACTGATGTTGCCTGAATTTAGATTAGATAAGTATTGTACCTTTCTAGTGTGTGTTTCACCATTTTGTTTATGGAGTGTGAAATATATAGCCTTGTGCTGTTTCTCCACCCTTCAGCCATGCATAGCCAACAATATACTGTACGCCCCATTTCTGCTAACCTTGGCAAATTAGCAGAGGTATTTGGGTAATCAGGCAGTTGAATGTTTGTGTATTTTATCACTTTTTATGAAAAGGGAAATGTGGTAAGGAGGATTAAACAGAAGGATAACTATAAATGGCTTGTATCTAGAAAACTGCTGTGGTAAAAAGAAAATAAATAAAAGTGATGTCAACTACTTTATTAAAATATTGAATTTCATTCATAAGATGATAGGACAAAATCAAAATTATACACGTTTTTTTTTTTTGTCATTAAGAGAGAAGAGAAATATTTGTTTCCCTTTTGTCTTTTATATTTGAGAGCACTGGACCACATTTAATTCCCTGTGACTAGCTATCTGTATTTTTTTTAGCTAAGATTGCAGTCCTTTGAGAACAAAGTTGACAGCTTTGAGCTGACAAAGAATCATTATAATCAGTGCTGAAGATATGAAATCACAATGAGAAAGAATTCATGTTTACAGTAGAAGGGACCACACACTGTGATAGTTTGCATTAGAAACTCAGCAGGTGTAGTATGAAAAACTGAATCACAGTAGAGGATTTGAAGACCTCATGATATGAAAAGGTCATTTTTGTTCAAGCAACTGTCTACTGTGTTAACATGAAAATAAAATATTTCTGTCAAACTCTGCAGAAGATAACAAATTGTATATCCATGAACTCAAAGTTTCCATAGTGTTTGTGCAAAATTATATTAATTATTTACCTTAATGTTAACATCATTCGAGGGCTAGATACAAAAGAAATTGATGAAAAACATTATAGATGACGTTACATATGTGCAAGAAAGAAAATAATAAATTATAAATGGTAGATCTTAAAAATATATAAGAAAACAAAATCACTCAGGCGTTCTTCAATTGTAAAGGGGTGGACCAGGCTACAGATATGAAGGTGTGACAAAGTTTAAAAGAAAGAGTGAAGCCCTATGTTCAAGTGATAACAACTCACCGTAACCATTAGGGTTAGGGTGTGTCGAATGTAATGGCATCATTTAAATTCTACTCTTCTTACCTGGCAAAGGGAAAGTGGTTATGTAAGGAAACTTAGATTAGTTGTCCCTAAAAAAAATCATCAAGTAAATGAATTGTCATTCTGTTTGAAATTTGAGTAATATTTCTTTTTTCAATTTTTATTTTATATTGGAGTGCAGTTGAGTAACAATGCCATATTAATTTCAGGTGTACAGCAAAGTGATTCAGTTATTCATATACATGTATCTATTCTTTTTTAAATTCTTTTCCCATTTAGGTTATTACAGAATATTGAGCAGAGTTCCCTGTGCTATACAGTAGGTCCTTGTTGGTCATCTACTTTAAATATAGCAGTAATATTTTTCTTCTTGTCTTTCACTCATTCATTGTTCATCAATGATTTATAAAAGGCTTGCTATATCCAGGCACTAGAGAATCATGGAGGTATAGAACATGATCTCTCCTTCTGAGGAACTGACAGACTAATGAAAGGGATGAACATATAAACATTACTACAGCAATGTCATTAGAGACATAGGAGCCACGAGGAAGAGATCACCTAACTCTTCCAGAGCCGCCAAAGATTCACAGAGGTGCTGACATTAGAGTGGAGGATTTTTCTGTGGGTCCTTGCTCACCAGGTAAAGAAATGGGTCATTTACAGTTGAGAGAACATTACATAAAATGCATAGAGAGAGCAGTAAGCAGTTTATCGAAACTGGCTTTCAGAGTGTGTGTGGAAATGGCTACATGGAAACAGAAGAGCAGATGGAAGCCAGATGACAATTTTTATTCTGTTCAATGAAAAGTCATGGTAGGGTATAAAGCAGGGAAGCGATATTAACAGGTTTCCATTTTTAAGAATTTGAAAGGTTTTTCAGAGGAAACTAAATATTTCAGGTAAAAAACGTTGGAAACCTCATACTCTCATTTTCTCCACTGCTAACATTTTCAGTACTTCAGAAATATTCCTTTTAAAGTTCAATTGCCTAACAACAGCTTGAAAGTATTATTATTCTTTCACTAACATATCCTGTGCAATAATGATTCAAGCCAAGGTAAAACTAATAGTGAAATATCTGGTACTAACCTTTTGGGAAGGTTGGTAATTTCCAGGTAACTAACGTCCAAAAAACACCACCAGAGCATAGCTTAGATTATCTGTAAGATACTTAACACGCCAGTCTTAGTAGAAAGATGAAGAGGTATAGTGAGAAATGGCCTTGAATTTTTCCTGGGCCATTCTAATTCTTTAGCCCACTGTCCCTAAAATACTACATGCCATTCTGTAGTGTTGGACACTCAGGGATCTTTTGTCATCTTTCCTCTTGTGCCTGTTGCTTTGGATCAGTTTTTAAATCAAATTCCAAGCTTTGTTAACTATTATTATTTTAGATGGACTACAAAGTCCATTTAAAAAGGCTCCACTGGCCAAATGATGTCTTTAAATATTTGTAAGATTATTCTAGTGCTGCTTTTACCTCTTTTACCCATTAGTGAGTCTAAGTTCTCAGTCTAGCTGCATTTCTAAAAATTACAATATCCACTTAGATACCAAAAACACTGCACTCTCCTCAACCCTACCTCTTGAGTATCAGATTATTTACTCTCCTGGGCCAATGCTATATGTCCCTATTCAATAATTTGGCATATAATCCTTTTTCCAGATTAAAAATCTAATAAAAAATTGGAAGATTTTCACAACCTGGTGGGGGAAAATTTACGAGCAAGAGAAAATATAAACATTTCTTATAGTAATAACACAATTATTAAGATTTGACAGTTTTAACCATATGGGAGACATTAATGAAAATTATCAATGAAAATCACAAATTCACTTTTCAAACTTCTCCTTTCTTGTAGTTTTCAGTTTGACACAGTTCCTTAATCCAGTCCTAAACATTCAGTTAAAACATTAACACATTACGGTAAAGTGAAGAACAACATTAATTTCAACTTTCTGTTTTTCTCTCTCTTAATGAAAGTGAATTCAGTTTTATTTAATGAGAAATTAATAATTTTACCATATTCAAAAGTAGTTTGAAGTTCTTATAAAGCGCACTTTCTACTATTCAAGCAGATTTTTTAAAAGACAATTAATCTATGGCTTCATTAGGTAATTCTAAGATCAGTATATTTGAACTGGAAATATGGTTGAAAAGGAGACACAGTATGGCTGCCTGCTTTTATTAACATATGTGAATTTCATACTTTTTTTCATTCCTTCATTCAACATCCATTTGACACTCAGGAGTCAAACATTATGCCAGGTACTTCTTGAGAGAGTTTACTCTAGTAAAGGAAGATACAGATGAACACAAATACCTCTAATAAAATCTTATAGGTGAATACTAGGATACTGTAGGAGCACAGTTAGTTCTTTTTTCCATATAGTCTAATAGGAAATAAAAGCTTAAAAATAACTAGAGATATGGGAACATATGTATATGTATAACTGATTCACTTTGTTATAAAGCAGAAACTAACACACCATTGTAAAGCAATTATACTCCAATAAAGATGTTAAAAAAAAAACCTAGAAAATAAATTATTACACTTGTGGTAATAACAAAAGGAGAAATACAAAGTATTAGTAAATCATTTTAAAGAGAACCAATTAAATAATGTATAAGTTGCATTGTATAATTCACAACAAAATTTTGTATATAACATCTCTCTTTTTTTCCTAATTGTTGACACTGTGTCAGATGCTCTATGACCTAACAATCACTGGTGTAGGTGTTAATAATCATTATCCCATTTCATTCCTACTTCAGATCTCTGAGGTAGCCATTATTATAGCCATGTTACTGATGACTGAATGCAAGATTAGAAAAACTAAACAATTTGTGAAAATTCACTTAACTATTGGTATTAAAACAGAGATCCAAATCCAAAATTATCTGACTCCAAATCTTATTCTCTTCCCACTGATTGTAAAGTGAACAAGGTAGAGATTATTCTTCTTCTATTTACAAATGAGGAAACAGATTTAGACTAATTAATTTGCCCAAAGTAAATTAGAAGGTGTGTATGAAACCTGGCTTTCTGGCTTAACATTTAAAGACTTTTCATTTCAACTCATCAGCTCTACTGATTTTTCTGTGTTGTATGTTAGCATTTTAAGTAAACTAATGAGGTGAATAAAACTTGACATACATTTTCTTACTTAGTTTACCTGAATGCAAAGTAATGAAATTTCCTAGCATTTAATGTATTTATCACATATGCACATTTGAAAATTTCTGCTCTACTTCTATAGAACAAATGAACAAAACTAAAAACAACTCCCCTACTCACAAAAATGAATAATTAATAATCAGTTTTTATTCATAACACTTCACAATTGATATCAAGCTATCATGAAACCATGTTCCAATAACTTATTTATTTTCAAACCCAAGTTATTGGGTTTCATGAAGAGCAAATGAAGTCTTAACCTAGATTTAAAATTTTTGAAAATCAGAAGTCAGAGCACAGTAGAGTTAGGTGGGTATCCATATGAAGGGTCAGCCTGGTGAAGAATATCAGAGCCCAAGAAGAGTAAAAGGCATGCCCACAGGGGGACATGGTCTGGAGTGCTGGTGCCCAAGTGGTGTAAGAAGAGTGTCCTCACAGCCGGAAGACCCAGAACAGTAATGAGAACATCTACTGAAGGGCTATGGTGGCATTTAAATAAATAATGATTGTAACCTTTGAATTAAAAAAAGAAACCTAAAGTCCACTCTTAACAATAAATAAATAAATGAATAAATTGAAAGTTTGCTGACAGATGTGATAATTACATATTTCTAAGTACTCCTTACAAAACTCTTATGAATTACCAAAGGAACAACAGTAAATTCCCAGTTCGAGAAGCCTGGAAGACAGTACAATACTCAGTCAGAGTGAATATCATCAGTAGTGGCGAAAATCAAAATCATTCTCCATCTGATAAATGCAATGGGAAGAACTATTGTATCACTTCTGTGGTATTCTGCCAAATGCACTGTACCTAAATCTAATCATGTGGACATTTAAGACAAACCCACATTGAAAGGCATTCTAATCTGCCTGCAATCTTCAAAAGTGTTTAAGTTCATGAAAGTCAGTAAAAGACTGAGCAACTTACAAAATAAAGTCAACTAAAGATATATGGCAGTTAAATGGAGCACGTGATTTTGAATTTTATTAGGTTTCATTTGCTGCCATATAAACTACCACAAACTTAGTGGCTTAGAGTGCCTTAAATTTATTATCTTCTATAGGTCAGAATTCCAACACAGGTTCATCCCAGCCAAAGTCAAGGTATTGGCAATGCTTTTTCCTTTTTGAAGGCTCTAGGGGAGGATCCAGTTCCTTGTTCATTCAGTTGTTGGCAGAATGTAGTTCCTTACACACAGCCGCCTACATCTCAGAATCAGCAACTGGATGTGGTCAAAGTTAAATCCTTCTCCTGCTGCCATCTCTTACTCTCTGACCACAGCTGGAAAAGGTTCTCCACTGTTAAGGATTCGTGAGATTAGGTTGAGTTTACCTGGGTCGTTCAGGTTAATATTCTTTTTGTAGCGAAAATTGAGGAGAGAGAGGATGATCATGTCCCAGGTCTTGGGTGAGTCCCTAGGATGGGCCATGTCGAGTGAGGGTCCTTGGCTTTGCACAGGGAAGAATTCAAGAGCAAGTCATAGTAAAGTGAAAACAGGTTTATTTAGAGAGATACACATTCTATAGACAGTGTGGGCTATCTCGGAAGGCAAGAGGCAGCCCCAGGGCATGAGGTCTTCTCAGAAAGTGAGAGCGTCCCAAGGTGTGGAAGTGGTTAATTTTTATGGGCTGGGTAATTTCAGAGGAATATTCTAACTCACTTGGAGAAGGGGTGGGGATTTTCAGGAACTGAGGCATCATCCACTTTTTGGCCTTTTATGGTTGGGCTCAGAACTGTCCTGGTGCCTATGGGGGTGTCATTTAGTATGCTAAGGCATTACAATGAGCATATAATGAGGCTCAATGTCTACTGGAAGTAGAATTTTCCTCCATCTTCAGCCTAGGAGGTTCTAATTGGTTTTTGTGGTATCCTTTTCTTTTTAATGGTTGTGTCATTCTTTTAATAGTTGTGCCCTGTCCCCTTCCTTCCTGTCTCACTCTCACTTCAAATTCCCTAACCTTAATCACATTTTGCTATGTAAGGAAATATATTCACAGGTTCCAGTCATTACCCAGAACATCTTTAAAGGCAGGTGTGTGTGGGGTGGGAGGCAGAGGGGAATTCTGTTCACTACAGGCATCTTTTTGCTCTAAAGAACATTATTGGGTAAATTGGCAAGAGTATAGGCAGTTTTAAAATTTTAAGCAAGTCCCACTGATATTGAGTGACTGTGGTCAAATAGATAGCCTTCTGAGGGATACACCAAGATGACTTGATCTTTGTAAGGGACAGGAGAGTACCAGGGATCAGTTTTGCCTCATGTCCATATTTTTGTAGTATGAGCTTAAGCAGCATGAGTTAGCTAAGCTGTTTATTGACACTAACTGCTAGCTTATATTTTTAGAACTTTTTACATTCATTTTATCCAACTGTTACACAATAAGTTTTGTTGTGGAAAGGTAAGATAAGAATAACTATATTGGCATTGACATGTATACATTGATGTGTATAAAATTGATGACTAATAAGAACCTGCAGTATAAACAAACAAACAAACAAAACAACTAATACTAAACTTTCATTGGGTTATTTGTATGGAAATATGTTAATATAAATGTTTCAGACATTACATGTAATTTCTAAAAATCTTATATGATCTGGTATAATGTTATAAGTCATAATTCTAGTTATTACTTTAAAATGTATATCTCAGAAATAACTAAAAAAAAAAGAATAACTATAGCCACTCATTCTTATCTCTTATGTTGAGATTTCAATTAAAATTCTATATCTCAATTAGGGCATTTACACAGCAGACTTGGCTTACAAAATTCCTGTAAGAAGGTATATTAAATCTGGGAAAAACTTTCGGTTGGTTTCTTTTATTTAATGTCATACCTATATTAAAGAAAAATAAACTCTTAGAGTAGACAGGCTTTGTTTTTGTTTTTTACAATTTGCTTTAGCTATTTACATTGGAAATTCATTTACAGGCAAGAACGGTTTCACTAATCCCAATTTTCACTGTATTTTGCCAACTGAAATAGAAATCAGGTCCAAAACCCCAGAAGACTAAAGTAATTAACCTGAATATCACATTGAATCAGCTTTGCTAATACAGGTTCCCTGTAAATAATGCATGATTTTTTAAAAGAGATCAAAACAACAATGAGTAAAGTAGATGATTACCCATTTATAGATGTGTAAGTTGGTGGGTCTGTCTGTAAGTGTTTGCATGTGGGGTGTGTGTGCGTGTATGTGTCTGTACAGCAAAAGTCATAAAAATTTATATGCTGATAAATACTATAAATATCTAATTTTTGGACCTGAAGAAGCTTCCTCATAATTGCTTCAAATCATTAACAAAGAGAAATTAAATAAAACATATAATGTTATAAAAATAACTTGCTATTCACCAGGGAAAGAGAAATGATTAGGACAATTTGCTTTCTACATTCTAATTTGTATCTTAATTTCTGCTTAAGTGTAATAATATACAAACCATTCATTAATTTTTTAATGTGTTGATTACACACTTTTGCCTGTTTTATTTATTTTTAAAATATTTATTTATTTTTGGCTGCGTTGAGTCTTTGTTGCTGCGAGCAGGCTTTCTCTAGTTGAGGCGAGCAGGGGATACTCTTCGTTGCGGTGCACAGGCTTCTCATTGTGGTGGCTTCTCTTGTTGCAGAGCATGGGCTCTAGGCACGCGGGCTTCAGTAGTTGTGGCGCGCAGGCTGAGTTGCTCCACAGCTTGTGGGATCTTCCCGGACCAGGGCTCGAAGCCGTGTCCCCTGCATTGGCGGGCGGATTCTTAACCACTGCACCAGCAGGGAGGCTCATTTTGCCTGTTTTAGCTTTTAAATATTTTACAAGAGATATTGTTCCAAAAATAATCATTTCAGAAGCCATATTAGAATCACTGAAAAATAGAGTAAAAAGTAAATTTCAAAGAGATATAGTGATTTACTTGATGTTATGTTTAATAAACACCTGAATTGATAAGAGCAGTTTTAGAATTCCAACCCTATATTTTTTTCCACTAAATCATAAAATTGTGAAGCAAAAACTGAGTACAGAAACTATAACCAAGCTTTTTGTATGACTAGTAATTAAGCTAATTTAGAAAATGCATTTTCTTTCTAAATGGTCAACTTTTTTGACAATTTTTTGCTAGCATGATTTCATTGAACTTTTGACTATAGAGTATTTTAAGTTTTTAAAAGTTTTGCTCTCTTATTCACTTTCTCTGATGGAAATCATAAAGAATGCTAAAATCACACGTTTTGTAAAGAAGAGTGGAAAATCTAGTTATATTTTGTTCATATTTCATGGTCTTGTTATCAGTTGGTGTCACTAAGGTAATCATATTAGTGCTATTAAGAGAAAAAAGTCCTTTGATAGCCTTTTGGTCCTAGGTATCATTTGAATAATCCTTATCAAAGAAAGCATTCTCTAGTAGCAAATAACAGCGTTACCTTAACTCATTCTGTTGGGACTTAAAGGATTAATGTGTAATCTTAGCTCACAATTGACTGATCAGGCAAATAACAAATTTAACAAATATTTGCAAGACATAAAGTCAATTTATCATCAAGGAAATAAATTTAAACTGCACCACTTCCTTTTTGCCATTTCCCCCCAGATATTTTACAATTCAGAAGTAGGGAAATTAGAGGTAAAATTTAGGAAGAAAAGGGGAGGATTTAGAATGACTAGGTTGATACATACAAACAAAACAACTAGGAATGGTGAGAGAGTGATAGAGAAGAAAATATGACAATGTGGGAAGGAAAGATCAGCCAAATGTACAAAAGAATTTGGAAGTATAAGAAGAGATTATGAGAAATATTTCTGGAGGTTATAAGTTAAATTCCTTATTTTTTTTTAAGTGTTGCAGGTTTGTGTTGGACTTGCTTTAAGATTAGACACTTTCTTAACCATCCTCCATTTCCCTGATTTGTTATCATTCTCAATATCCTCTGTGAATCAAACTCATGGATAGTAATGGCACAATGGACCCTTTTGTCTAGTTGGTCACTCCCTAGTTTACACACATGGTTTTGTCACCAATGTTGAGTAATGAGCTCAATATTTTGGTTGTATTTGTCCTTGAAGGTATAACTTAATTAATCATTATGTAAACAGCAATAACAACATGTAAGAGAAAGAGCATTTTTTGTTTTTATGAAAATTATATTGACTGCTCTGGATTAATACAAATAAAGTTAAGTTTCCTAAAATAATTGCACTTGAGTTAGGTGTAGACAAGCTAATTGTAAAAAAATTGGAAGTTACTGTAAATCTTCTAATTATAGTGCTTTGTAGGTTTACTTAATTTATTGATCCTCATGAAAGAAATGGAAACTGAAAATCTAAGGTAATGAATTATGAGTACCTTTTATGCATGAAAGATGACAAGGAAATACAATCAACAGACTTATACAAAAATAAAATAGCTTGGCCTTAGATCAAAGAGGGGCAAAATGATTAACATTTTTGTTTTGTAATTAAAAGAAAATGCATAAGTTGTTATGCACATCTTTTATGATATTCTGATATAACCAAAGGTGTTGATGAAAGACCCAATGCTGTTTCAATACTGGTACTAATGATATCCAATATGCCATTAAAGGGTTTCTTCTTCTACTACTACTATTGTTGTTGTTATTATTATTATTATTTGGTGGCTGGGTGAGTGGGAAACTCTGCAAAGACTAAGCCAAGTAGACACCAACATTTGGGGGATATATATATTTTTAGCATTTTATGAATGACCCCTCCACCATTCTTAATGGCAAAAAATTCATGAACATACATTTCTATCCTTGTCATCAGAGTGGACCAACACCATTGCCGTCACCTGTCAATCACGTTCAAGCTCTGACTTACTGAATCAAAATCTGTATTTTAAAAAGACCGCCCACAAGTGATTTGTCTTAAAGTTTGAAAAGTCATGGGCCTAGAGTTTTCTGAGTGAGCATAAATAACTGATAGCATTTCAGTTATAAATGGGCAGTTTTGAAAAGATTTGAAGGCAAGATTAGGATAATGAATCTATGAGAACATAATTAATTCATACTGTATAAATTGTATGAAACTGGAGTGGATATGATTCTAAGGAAAAAGGTTAACTCTAAGGGAAAAGATGATTTACAGAGCTTGTCTTTGGGCTTAATATATATCATATCCCCAAAGATACTAATTGAGAGTAAATATTGTTAAGGATATTAAATTCTTAGTAATTTTCTTGCTTTTTGGAGAATTGATTTGAATATACAGTTGGTCACAACATGATATAAACATATTTATTTGTTGAAATAATAGAAGCACAATTGCAATATTTATTTGCAACAACAGAAACATTAATATTTAAAGCCATTGTTTGCCTTTGTCTGCTGCTGATAACTGTTTTCCTTAAAAGCACTACAAAAGACATTTTGAATAGATGGTGGCTGGTTTTCTCTATCCTGCATCCCCTCACAACTGCCACCGAGCCCCACCATTCATTAATCTTCCATAGACTTCCAGTAGCAAAGCAACTAAATTACACACATACACACACTGAGGCCAGCATTTCTGTCAGGCTTAAAATTAAACTGAAGAACACTGTGCCAAGTCCTTTAACCAAACTTCACTATAAAACAGTTAGAAAAATAAACATTTAACTTGGAGGCTGATCCAGGAGCGTCCAATCTTAAATGGGAAATTCTGGCTGGTCATTACATCTTAGACAGTCTCTATGCACTGTGTGTCTCGAAAATTTTGGAGTGGAATTAAAACATCTGGTTTGAATTCACCTTGACTCAAAACTGTTCTAAAAGAGAGCTATTTCCTTAATCTTTGAAATAAGTAAAAGAACCAAAAAATCATAAACAATAATGCTTTCACCAAAATGATCACTTGCTGTGATATCACCTACATATAAAATAATACTACATATTCTTAAATTAGTCTTGGAACATATTATCCACACTACATGTTTTCTAATGAAAGAAGTGGGTTTATCAAATATTTAAAATACTCTATATTTTAAATATATAGTTTTACCTTACAAGGGTAAATAATGTACATTTTCCAGGCACCTATGTTTATGGTAATTTTAACATTTTGATATAATTTCAAATTTAAACAAAAGTTGCAAGAATAGTACAGAGTTTCTGCCCTTTTTACCCAGATTCACCTAATTGTTTACATTTTACCCAAATTGCTTTATTCCTATTTGTCTGTATATTTTTGATATATGCATTTTATTTTTTAATACTGTTTGATTAAGTTGGAAACACGGTGACCTATATCTCTAAATTCTCCCATGTATATTTCCTAAGACCAAAGATTTTTTTTTTACATGAAAATAGTACAGTTTTCAAAATTAAGAGATATAATATTGATGCAATGCTATACCTAAAGTTTACTCCATATTCAAATTTAATGTCATCAGCTTATCCAAATAATGTCTTTAGAGCTATTTTTCTCTTCTGATTTAAGATCAGATTCAGCATCTCACAGCACATTTAGCTGACATGTCTCTGGGTTCATTCACTCTGGAAAAGTTCCTCAGTTGTACCTCAACAGTCCTGACCTTCACATTTTTGAAGATTGCGGGAAGTTGTTTCATAGAATGACCCTCAGTTTGGATTTATATAGCTTTTTCTCATGAATTTTGGGTATTTCTCAGTGTATCATATCCAGAGGCACATGATGTTGATTTTTCCTGTTAGTAATGATACTAACTTTGATTACTTAGTTAAGGTGGTGTTCACCATATCTTCAATGAAAAGTTACTATTTTTTCTTTGTGATTAATTTCAGGCAACTTTTGAAACACATTTAAATGGCATTGAAAATATTAGGAAAATTACAATCATATTTACAAAACACCAAATTTCGATGATTATAATATTCTGGTTATCAGTTTTTCATTTTTACAAAAAGTATACTTAATCACACTAGAATATAAAAAATCAAATGCTGTATGTGGCAACATCTTTTTGACTGTGAGGGTTTTTTCTTTTTTTAAAGTCAAATGACAAACTACAAAAGAGAAGAAACAGTTTGAAATTAAATAAAATTTCTTTTATATATTTTTTATATTTGGGGATCACTTCTTCAAAACCATAATATTCTTGACTTAAGGTAAAAAGAAAAAAAATGAATCCAAATTAGAAAGGAAGAAGTAAAACTGTCACTGCAGATGACATGATGCTATACATAGAAAATCCTACAGATGCCACCAAAAAGACAACTAGAACTCATCAATGAATTCAGTAAAGTTTCAGGATACAAAATTAATGTACAGAAATTTGTTGCATTTCTATACACTAACAACAAACCATAAGAAAGAGAAATTAAAAACCAATCCTATTTACAATGGCATCAAAAAGAATAAAATACTTAGGAATAAATCTAACTAACAAGGTAAAGACCTGTATTTGAAAACCTTAAGGTACTGATGAAAGAAGTTGAAGACAACACAAAGAGATGGAAGATATATTGTGCTCTTGGATTGGAAGAATCAATATTGTTAAAATGACCATATACCCAAGGCAAACTACAGATTCAGTGTAATACCTATCAAATTACCAAAGGCATTTTTCACAGAACTAGAATAAAAAATTTTTTAATTTGTATGGAAACACAAAAGACCTTGAAGAGCCAGAACAATCTTGAGAAAGAAGAGCGCAGCTGGAGTAATCAAGCTCTCTGACTTTAGACTATACTACAAATCCACAGTAATCAAAACAGTATGTTACTGGCACAAAAACAGACAAATAGATCAATGGAACAGGATAGAAAGCCCAGAAAAAACCCCACGGACTTATGGTCAATTAATCTATGACAAAGGAGGCAAGACTATACAATGGAAAAAAGACTGCCTCTTCAGTAAGTGGTGCTGGGAAAACTGGACAGCTAAAAGAATGAAGTTAGAACATTCTCTAACACCACACACAAAAGTAAACTCAAAATGGATTAAAGACCTAAATGTAAGGCCAGATACTGTAAAACTCCTAGAGGAAAACATAGGAAGAACACTCTATGACATAAATTGCAGCAAAATTTTTTTGGATCTGCCTCCTAGAGTAATGGAAATAAAAACAAAAATAAACAAATGTGACTTAATTAAACTTAAAAGCTTTTGCATAGCAAAGGAAAACATAAACAAAGTGAAAAGACAACCTAGGGACTGGGAGAAAATATTTCCAAATGATGTTACCAACAAGGGATTTATTTCCAAAATACACAAACAGCTCATACAACTTAATATCAAAAAAAACTCAAACAACCCAATCAAAAAATAGGCAGAAGACCTAAATAGACATTTCTCCAAAGAAGACATAAAGATGGCCAAAAGGCACGTGAAAAGATGCTCAATATCACTAATTACTAGAGAAATGCAAATCAAAACTAAAATGAGGTATCACCTCACACCAGTCAGAATGGTAATAATTTAAATGTCTACAAGTAATAAATGCTGGAGAGGGTATGGAGAAAAAGGAACCCTCTTACACTGTTGGTGGGAATGTAAATTGGTGTAGCCACTGTGGAGAATAGTAAGGAGGTTCCTTAAAAAACTAAAAATAGAATTACCATATGAACCTTCAATCCCATTCCTGGGCATATATCTGGAGAAAACTCAAATTTGGAAAGATACATGCACTTTGATGTTCATAGAAGCACTATTTACAATAGCCAAAACATGGAAGCAACCTAAATGTCCATCAACTGATGAATGGTTAAAGAATATGTGGTATATATAGTGGAATATTACCCAGCCATGAAAAAGAATGAAATAATGCCACTTGCAGCATGATAGATGGACCTAAAGATTATCATATTAAGTGAAGTAAGTCATACAAAGACAAATATTATATGATATCACTTATATGTGAAATCTAAAAAATGATACAAATGAACTTATTTACAAAACAGAAATAGACTCACAGACATAGAAAACGAACCTATGATTACCAAAGGGGATAGCAAGGTTGAGGGCGGGAGAGATAAATTAGGAGTTTGGGATTAGCATATACACACTACTATGTATAAAACAGATAAACAACAAGGACCTGCTGTATAACACAGAGAACTATATTCAATATCTTGTAATAACTTTTTTTTTTTTACGGTTCGCGGGCCTCTCACTGTTGTGGCCTCTCCCATTGCGGAACACAGGCTCCGGACGCCCAGGCTCAGCGGCCATGGCTCACGGGCCCAGCCACTCCACGGCATGTGGGATCTTCCCGGACCAGGGTATGAACCTGTGTCCCCTTCATCGGCAGGTGGACTCTCAACAACTATGCAACCAGGGAAACCCTATCTTGTAATAACTTTAATGGAAAAGTATCTGAAAAAGAATATAGATAGATGGATGGATAGATAGAGAGAGAGAGAGAGACAGAGAGACAGACATATCTGAATCACTTTGCTGTACACCTGAAACTAACAGAACATTGTAAATTAACTATACTTCAATAAAAAAAGGTTAAAAAAAATCAAGTCCTTAAACAAATTTGTATTGTCTTTTTCTTAGAAAAATCGTTTAAATATTGATTAGAGAAATTTTGACTAATTTAATTGTTAGCATCAATTTCAAATTTTTCATTGTAATTTAGAGCTAAAACTATCTTTTAGATGCACCAACTTTAGTAGAGAATTAGCATTAATGATAATCTCCCCAATCTCCATAATTATAATAATTATAATAATTATGGAGATTTCTACCATTGGACTAAAAAGTCTAGGATATTACGTGCTGATATTCTTCCACTGCTCTTCATATACATTTTTATTACATATTAACTACATATCTTTTATAAAATCATGTTAAATAGCTGTCTTATGGGGCTTATGGCTTTAAATATTCAAAATATTATATTTTCACATTAATCTAAGCAGTTTTTTCCTGTAGGAAAGTATTTCATGGTTCTTCATAGAAAGGAGCAGATAAACTAACATTTATTAAGTATCTACTTTGTATCAGTCTCTGTGTTAAAGACTTTTTACAACATAAATATTTTTAAAGGTTATCTGTGGAAATAATGAGTACATTTGAAGCTAAAGAAATGGGAGCTTGCACCTAAGTTGTGTTTATAATTTGGTTTTACTCTGCACGGCTTTATTTTAGAGAAGGAGTGGTGTAAGCCCAAAAGAAATCTACTAAGGTGAGGAAATGAATAGTTTGTTTTTAAGAAAAAATCTTACATTAGAGAGGAAGTGGTTGTGAGTATAGCACAGGATCAGCCCAGATATTGAACAGACTGGTGGATATGTTTTAGATGAGGATGCTCAGAAAAGGATGGGTGAAAAGTGAAAGAGTTTTTCACAAAAACCTTTGAGACACTGAGAACTTAAGTACCTGAGTAGTACTTATATCAGCAAAATGTGAAAATGAAAAACTTTGCACAGGCTTGTGTGCTTCTGAAATGGGCTGTGGACAACCAAGGAAAAGATAGTCATTAGCACTGTGGTGATGCCTTTACAAACAATGCCTCAACAGTACTTCAGTGCTCTGGTCACTGGTTATCTCCACTTATTTAGTTCATAAAGATTTTAGAGACAAAATCACACAGTAGGCAGTATACTAGGCACCAAAGTTCTAGCATTGAATAAAACTTGTAAGAAGAGACATTAGGTTTTGATTATGTATTGCCAAGTTCAAAGTGGTCCATGCTAAAAGCTGAGTGTATATTCATTGTTTAAATGGTATACAAACACAGCTTAATGACCCATGTCTTTGGCTGAAGTTGATGGAGTAGGAAGTTGGCCACATCGAATGTAAATTGTGAAAATCTATAATGTTATCTGAGATTTCCTAAAAGCATGTATATACATATAGAGATAGCTATTGATGTAAGAATAGGTAATGCTTCATGCCTATCCAGTGGCAAAAAGGCCATCTCTGAAACTTAGATATTAGAAATAAAAAGGCAAAAAGTGTAAATTGATATTTCTATAAGATTTCCAACTTCACCCTACATTGCTCTATCTTTAGCCAAAGAATACATGTTCAGCAGTAATATTATGCAATAAACATCACTTAGTGTACAACTTCCTGTTGCGGTTGTAACAAGTTGCCACAAACATAGTGACTCAGATCGATGCAAATGTATGGTCTTACTGTCCTAGGAAACATAAATCTGAAATGGGTCTCACTGGGCTAAAATCAAGTTGTTCATAGGGTTGTGATCTGTTCTGGAGGCTCTCAAGGAGAACCTGCTCTCTTTTCCAGGTTCTAGAAGCCACCCATATTCTTTGGCTTGTGGTCCCCTTTTATCTTCAAAGTTAGCAATAGCATCTTAAGTCTTTCTCACACTGCCTCACTGTAACATGCTTCTGCCTCCTCTTCCACTTTTAACGGCCCTGTGATTACACTGGGCCCAAGTTGGTAAACCAGGATGACCTCCCTACTTTAAAGTCTGGTGATCGGCAATCTTAATTTTACCAGCTACTTTAATTCTTTTTTTTTTTTTTTTTTTTTGCCATGAATCCTAATATATTCACAGGTTCTGGGGATTGGGACGTGACCATCTTTGGGTTGGGGGGGGAGTCACTGGTCTGCCTTATCACACACATGTTGCTTAGTTGGCATAGAGAGTACTAGCTTGCTAAGAGATTCAGATTGCAAGTTTCATTCTGCACTTAAAAAAATGAAATTTTCTCTTGTTATTTTTCAGATCGTTTATAGACTTAAATTACAATATTATGAAATTTTATATTGTCTATAGAGCTCCTTTCGGATATTTCTACAGAACTGTTTTCCTTGGGTTAGAATTATCAATGTGTTCAAATAAAGTAAAGCCTATGGGAATTTTTGCTTATTGCAACAGAAAATATCATAATAATCCAATAATAAATCCCAATTAAATTGCAAATTAATAGATGATGTACAAGTCTCTTAGACCATTTGAGCTGCTAGAACAGCTCAATGGGTGACCTGTAACAAGAGAAATTTATTTGTCCCAGCTCTGGAGGCTGGGTAGTCCACCAAGATCAAGGTGCTGGCAGATGTGGTGTGTGGTGAGGGCTCACTTCTGGTTTACAGTCTTCTTTTACTTTGTCCTCATATGGCAGAAGGGGAAAGGGAACTTTCTGGGGCCTCCTTTATAAGCGCCTTAATCTCATACATGAAGGCTTCATCCTCATGACCTAATTACCTTCAAAAGGCCCCACCTCCAAATACCAACAAGTTGGAGACTAGGTTTCAACATGTGAATTTTGGGTGATACAAACATTCAGTCTATAGCAACAAACCACATCAAATATTTTCTTAAAACTGGCATGTTTCTAAGATATTTATAATTAAGATGTTAGTTTGGACAACTTAACCCTCAAGGTCTGCATAAAGTTCAACAACATTTTAACTCCAAATATTGTAGTAAGTGTACAGCCATCCCAATAGTCATTCAAATTCTTAGAAGTCGGGAGATGGAGAAAGAGAGGCGGTCTCCGATCTCTTGATCACTGTGGCTCCTGCCTCCTGCTTCAACCAAAGAAATGTTGCTTGGAAATTGTTTCCCCATTCTGCCATTTTTTATTATTTGTGAATATGAGTGTACATGCACAGATAAACAAAAAACTCAAAAAATTCTCTCTCTGGGCTTCCCTGGTGGCTCAGTGGTTGAGAGTCCACCTGCCAATGCAGGGCACACGGGTTCGTGTCCCGGTCCGGGAAGATCCCACATGCCGTGGAGCGCCTGGTCCCGTGAGCCATGGCCGCTGAGCCTGCACGTCCGGAGCCTGTGTTCTGCAACGGGAGAGGCCACAACAGTGAGAGGCCCGTGTACCGCAAAAAAAAAAAAAAAAAAAAAATTATCTCTATATATATCTTATATATATATATATGTATATATACACATAAACACTTCACTGAAGATTGGAAAGGGAGGAATAGCTAATATATACATATACAAAATTTATATATATGATAGAGCTGTTGGTTTATAACATGCAATCAATAACTACTTTTAAATTTATTTCAATTCTGCAAGTTCATTAAATTGGTTAATAATTTGATTTTTAGTTGATCAGAATTCAGTGTGTTAGAATGATTGCCTCTGAACCAAGATAGACCTGGTCTGACAACCTGGCTCTGACCCTCTTGCTCCATAATGACTCTGGTCCTTCTCGCTTTGCAGTGTCCAGCTGCCCATCTGGAAACTCAGGCCCTGCTCAGGCTATGTCATCAATAGGTATACATCCAGCAGGCTGGCAGGGGGGATTGTTAGGCCACTGGAGCCTCCATCTCTATAGGGTCTGATTGATGAGAGTGATCTGGAGTAATTTTTCCTCATCTATAAAATGGGAGTACTTAATCTTTTATGGGTTTCCTCAGGAATCAATGAAGTAACTCCTGGAAATTTACTAGCAAATATAAAATTCTCGCTATAAAGTCTCTCTTTTTTTAGTCACAGCTTGTGGGTACTGTTTTTTGTTATTGTTTGCAAATAGCCCCATAATATTGTTTTTATTGTTACAAGACATTCAACTGTCAACCCAACGTTTTATGCTTCACTCTTAAAAAAATAAATCTAGGATTTGTCAAATTATTTAAATGTGCATGTACTATATAGAGAGAATTGTTGTAAATAGTGTGAATCAAGCCTAAAGTCATACAAATTACTGGAGCTGGAAGGTAGGGAGACTTTTAATTGGAAACACTATTGTTATTGCTTAGATGGTTTTTGATACACACCTGCTGTGAATCTTGGTTTTGCCTGTCTTGCCAACCTAACAGTTTGTGCTTACCTAACTAATGAAATTCCAGGGTTCTTACAGACAATGCTGGGTGCACATGGCTCAAAAGGATTCTTATGACAAATAGGCCTTTGGGATCCACAAACAGGATGATACATTCCCTAAAATTATAAGATTCCTTGACAGCTGCTATGCGTACATGAATGGGCTAATTGCCAATTAAATGACCCATATTGGGTGGTGCAGAAAGACTTGGGAGAAAGATCACACCCCACTGAGCTACTTTGGCATCTTAAATAGTCAGTAAACTACCATTAATTTTAGAAAATGCATTAGGGTATGCCGAATAATACAAAGTTCAACAAATTTTTTACCACAGTAGAGCTGGAATGTTTCCTTGACTCTGCAAAAATGGACTGGTCAAAAACAGTAATAATCTTTTATTTAAAATGATCTGTCTGGTTAAGCCTGACAATTTGGGCAAATGACCTATATAACATTATAAGTGGTGAATTACAGTGTGTGTGTGTGTGTGTGTGTGTGTGTGAGAGAGAGAGAGAGAGAGAGAAAGAGAGAGAGAAATGCTTTAGTTCTTTCAGATTTTAAACAGCTAAAATATGAGGTTAATTTTTTAAAAAAAACTAACTTGAGTATAACTTTGCAATATTATTTCTAGTTGGTAATGTTAACTAATAAAACTGAAGCACTTTAGCTGTAGGCAATTCAACATGAAACAAAGGGAAACATTGAAATTATACTTACCAATTTTATATTTTAAAGACTATTGGCTTGTTTTGAATGCAGGTACCCGACAAAGGAGGATGTCAATTCTTTGGAAGAAATCTTGGAACAGTGGCATTTAGTTAGAAGATTTAGGAAAGATTAGCTTGAAGATGTCAGAAAGAAGTAGTAGAGGGTGCAGCATGATTGGATCTACTTTATAAATTTCATATGCTATCCTCCTTTAGAAAAAGCTTAATATTTCTCTCTCACTCAGAATCTTATAAATTTTGTTTAAAAGGATTATAAAATAGGATCAGAAGAAAAAGAATATAAATAAAATGTTATCTCACTTAGGGCATACTGATATTACTATTCTTGGCAAAATATATATAAATACACACACACACACACACACACACACACACACAGATGGCAGGAAAAGTTGCATGAATAAAATACATAGAATTTATCCCTAAACTTTAACATCAACTAACTTCAGTGTTCAATTGTGTGTTGAAAATAATTATAGGTTACAAGTTTGAAGAAATTGAAAATCATATATTACAAGATTATACTGAAAACAAATGACATTACACAGCTGACAAAAAATTAAAGTGAGAGGCTAATAGTAAACAAGACTAAAATCTGTTTAGTTGTGGGAAAATGGAGAAAATTTAAAAGGCAAGTCAGGGATGCTCGCCACACTGATCACACCACAGGAGCCCAATGTTTATCACCATCTAGGCATTTTCAAACCATGCACAATAATGGAAAACATTGCAGGCGAGTCACAAACTGAGATCAAGACTGTAAACAAATAGAAATACAACTTGAAGGAAAATGTGTTAGAGAAAGGTTTTAATTATTCAGAAATATTTAGAGCTGGTTAATCAAACCTAGAAAATATTACAATGTAAAGAAATTTGCTGAACAAAAGTAGAATAATTGGGAACTTATTTACAGAACTTTTTATCTACAACATCAATGTTAATAAAACAAATTAAACTTAAATTTGTTTTGCAACACATTTACCCTTCAACAATTGCTAAAATAGTACATTAGTTACATATTTAGAATTAGGTATCTCAGTTTTAATATATTTTTATTTTTTGGTAAAATTAAAACGTATTTATATCAGACATTGAATATGGTCAAGCAAAGTAGGCAGAAAGGACCTAAGGGCTGGGTTACAGGTATGGAATTATACAATCTAAACCTAGGAGGAGAAAGTTATGAATATAGACAGAGGAAGTATGACACAGTTCAAAATGTGCTTTGAAATAGGATAAATTTCTCAGGGGGGAACTACTATTAGAAAAACATTAATTCCCTCAAAATTGATTGTAAATTTAAGAGAAATCTTCAAGATTGGGACTGAAAAACAGTATTATCTTGGTTAAAATGCAAATGTGAGTTTATGTTAATGGATAATTTGGAATGCAACTAAGTGGCTTTCTGTTTTTACTTTAAAATATAAAGAACTATTTTAAACTCAGCGTGAAGATAAAATCTCATATGTATAAGAGAGAGAGAGGAAGTTATTGCCTTCCTCCATCTACTTTCTTCTCTCATTCCCCTAGATCCTTTTAAATAAATCTCCACCTTTCTTGGAAATGAGCCAAGTCTATTTTGGAGGAGCAGCATGGTGACTGTATGTTGTAGGTTATTTTCATTTCTTTCTTCCTCCCCACTTGTTTGCTATCTCCTTTGGTAAACTATAGTCTCCTGATTAGAAAGATGACTGGATTTAGGTTTCAAGTTATAAGAAGTTATAAATTGAGGGAATTGAGAGATTATAAGAGAAGGGATCTATCTAAATGGTAAAGCTCTAGTTTCTGTGCATGATGGGGAATGTAAAAGTGGTAGTAAAAGAGTATTCAGTCATTCAGTCTGATCAGGGAAGCACATATTGATGGTGATGGTCAAGTAAACTATGACGAGTTTATCGGAATGAAGACAGCAAAATAAACACATTGTACAGAATGTGTGAAAGTTCTTGTGCAAAATTATTTATTTTCCTTTTCTTTGTTTGAAATGTATCTGTAAAAGATTTCCCATTGTCAAAAAAGATGCATGTATATAATTAGGACTTCATTCTTCTATGTTTTCTTCCCTTATCTTACTGTCACTGTCCTGAAATATTATTTTAGAAAATTGATCAGGTAACATGTTTCATATGACTTACTCTGGATATATCTAAGCTCTTCTGTACATCTAAACTTAGATGGAGATGGTCAAATGAGGGAACATCTGGGTTATGCCTTTTTTAAAGTAGTTTTCTTTCAGAACTGTCAGCATGTTGTTGAAATGTGGAATGGTAACTCTGGGTGGCCTATGAACAGTCAACAATATGTATTTAAAAGTTGCACTATTGCCAAATGGGTGTATTACCCAGTTACTCATACATTATTTTTTTGTACTGCTGGTTCTGTACCAGAACCATTTTCTTTTATTGTTATTTGC
Source organism: Globicephala melas (assembly GCF_963455315.2). Taxonomy (NCBI): domain Eukaryota; kingdom Metazoa; phylum Chordata; class Mammalia; order Artiodactyla; family Delphinidae; genus Globicephala; species Globicephala melas. The sequence continues at coordinate 45,099,138 of NC_083331.1, forward strand.
TTTTTAAACTTTGTTTAAAAGAAAATCCGATTACAGCACAATTTGCCTCAAATCCATTCAAAACTGTATATTTGTTTTCCAGTTATAATTTACCACACCCCCCAATTTTTATTCAAGCAGTATGTCTGGAGAGTCCATGATATGCCAGACAATGCTGTAAACACTGGGAACACCAAAGAGAAGAGGGTAGACAGCAGTTCTGCTCTTATGCAGATTATATTTCAAAGGCAGAGACAAACAATATAAAGGAAATGAATAAACTGGTAAAATATTTAAAGTGAAAATAGTACTATGAAGAAAAGTGAAATAGATTAAGTGATACAGTGGAGTAATGTAAGAGACTCTAACATACTAAAAATTGTTCAGTCTGTTCTATGCATTGTCTTCATTCTTCCTATCCTTATTGATAATCCTGAATTGCCCAATAAGTGGCTACTAAGCCACAAGAATAATTTCCCCCTATTTGGGAACCACCTTTATTTATTTTATTTTATTTTTTAAATCGACCTTTTCATACTTTTTAAGATTTTTTTTTTGATGTGGACAATTTTTAAAGTCTTTATTGAATTTGTTACATATTGCTTCTGTTTTATGTTTTGGTTTTTTGACCACGAGGCATGTGGGATCTTAGCTCCCTGACCAGGGATCAAACCTGCACCCCCTGCACTGGAAAGTGAAGTATTACCCACTCGACTGCCAGAGAAGTCCTGGGAACCATCTTTAAATAGTTGTTTCCCAAACTTGTGAAACTTCATCTGACCACTCATGATAAAGCTATATAAAAATTCTGTCCTTCTTCCTCAAAGTAAAACACCTCTTTGAAGTTGTTCTCATGTGCCAGCATTGTAAATAAAAGATTATGCCTAAAAGTATGACATGAAAGTAAATAGATAAATTAAAATGGAATTCTAAAATCATTCAAATAATTTAACTGAAGTCAGGAAATGGGAAACAGAGGCACAAAAATCAGAGGAGACAGAGAACAGCAGTAAAATTGTAGACCTAAATCTTACTTTACAAGAATCTACATTTAATGTTATCATATAAACACTCCAATTACAAGGCAAAGATTACCAAAAAGATTAAAAAAGTAAGACCCAACTATATGCTGTGTGCAGGGCCACTTTAATTAAAAAGTTACACATAAGTTGAAAATAAGTAGGAAGAATAAACACATAGTTGGCAAACACTAAAGTTAGGACAACTTTAGTGGTTATATTAATATTAGAAAATATATTTCAAGATAAAAATTATTACTAGAGATAAAAAGAAATGTTTCATAAAGGCAAATGGCAATTCATAAGGATGAAGCAACAATTATGATGAATATGTTCTGTGCCTAATAATAGAGCCTGAAAATACGTGAAGCAAAAACTCACAAAATAGATAATTTCCCAATTATAACAGGATATTTTAATACACCTCTCTCAGCAATTGACAGAACAACTATATAAAGAATCAGCAAATATACAAATTACCTAAACCACACTATTAAGCACCTTGTATTAACTGATATTTATGGAACTTGCTCAATAACCAACAACTGCAAAATACAAATTATTTTCAAGTAAATATGTGTATATGCTTCATTCACCAAAGAAACTGTATGCTGAACATTAAAATAAGTTGCAGTAAACTTAAAATTATTGGCGTCATACAGAGTCTATTCTCTGACTGCAGTAGAACTAAATTAGAAACCAATATCAATTAAGATATGTGGAACTCCCCTCAAATTTTGTTTTGAAAATTTAACAACATACTTATAAATAATATGTGAGTTAAGAAATCACAAAGAAAATAATAAAGACTATATTATAATAAATATAAAATATATTAAAATTTGTGGACTGCAGCTAAAACAGTACCAAGAGGGAAATTTATAGCTTGGAAAGGTAATATTTAAAAAGAAAAAAAAAGATCTGAGCTCAATAATCTAAAACTCCCTTAGGGGACTTACCTGGTGGTGCAGTGGTGAAGAATCTGCCTGCCAGTGAAGGGGACAGGGGTTCAATCCCTGGTCCAGGAAGGTCTCACATGCTGTGGAGCAACTAAGCCCATGCACCACAACTACTGAGCCTGCACTCTAGAGCCCGAGAGCCACAACTACTGATCCCACGTGACACAACTACTGAAGGCCGCATGCCTAGAGCCTGTGCTCCACAACAAGAGAAGACACCACAATGAGAAGCCCAAACACTGCAACAAAGAGTAGTCCCTGCTTGTCACAACTAGAGGCAGCCCACACGCAGCAACAAAGACCCAATGCAGCCAAAAATAAATAAATAAACAAATTTATTTTAAAAATAAATTAAAAAAATAAAATTCCCTTAGGAAGCTAAACAAAACAAAACAACAAAAAACAACTAGGGTCAAAATAAAGTCAAAATAATAGATGAAACTAAATATTTAAAAGCAGAACTTAGTAGAATATAAGAGATAAATATAGGGAAAATTAACAATGCCCAAAACTAGACATTTAAAAAGATTTAAAAATTTGTAAACTCCTAACTAGAATGATCAAGGAAAGAAGAACAAAAAATAGAAATATCAATTTTGAGAGAGGGGTTACTACTGCAGATCCTAAAAAACATAAAAATGATAATAATGGAAGTGTGAATAAATTTAGGCTAACAAATTTTAAAACTTGGAAGATATGTACAAATTCCTTGAGAAATAAATCTTGCCCAAACTGGCAAAGATGAAACAGACTATCTGAATATCCCTAAATCCATTGAAGAAATGAATTCATTATATTTTTGCGTAAGAACACAACCAAAACACACACACAAAAACTTCAAAACTAAAAAATACACTCTAGGCCTTGATGGCTTTTCTAGAAACACATCCCTGGGTGACTCAGAAGTTCATGTATACAGCAAATATTTGGGGAAAAGGTGAGGGCTTGGCAGCTATTAAAGAGGAGAATCTGGCAGTGCCCTTTCTTCCCTATGCATGTTTCTTATATAAAAGAGGCATGTGTTAGGAGAAGGTCATCATGTGAGTAAAGTATAAAGAATCTGGACTATGAACACAGTTGAACATTCAGATGACTCCAATCTTAGCCACTATCTAATCGAACTGTTTTGGAGACTCCAATGGACTAGCTGTGCTGTCAAGCCATAAAACTATGGAAGCTAAATCTAATTTTTTTTTAATATACTTTTGTTTTCTTTTCTTGGGAAGAAAAGAGATCTGATAACTTGCACAGAATTTCTTACCAGGAAAGGAGTATTTCCATCACAAAAACCTAGAATATGTAGTATTAACTTTGGGATCTTGTCAAGAGCTTAGACCTAAAGGCCTTCAAGCAGAGGATTAAAGATTGAAGGACAGTAAGGAAACCGTTATTAGAATCTGGCAAAAGGAAGACAGATGTCACATATGGCTGAAAAGTTGTCAAATTCTGGAAAATAGAAATATACCTAATGAACTAATGAATTTGGTCAAGGAAATTTCCACTCAGTGTGTTGAAAGTGCAATGGATTTCTTTTAGCTGTATGTGATAAAGGATGACTACAGAGAGATGAACTAAAAAAGGAGATGTTCAATTTCCAGTCATACCTAGAGGAAACATTTCTGAGTTAAAACTTGGTGGGTTCAAAATTAAAACTTTCTCATCCCTAGTCCTTCCTAGAAAAAGAATCTCAACTTAAGAAATGACGTCATCCTGCAAGACCCTTTTTTAATCTCTCAAAAAATTGTATGGCAGTGTCTAACAGATCTGCAAAAAGAGAGAAAAAGATTTCTAAGAATCTTAAGGACATTGTTCCACAGTACCCTAATTCCCAGTTTAAGGTAGAGATTTCTGATTATCACTTCTGTCTGAATGGATTAAAATGTAATACACAGGAGACCCAAGAAATGTTTAAAGGAATTATATCAACTTGGTCTGAAAGTGACAGAGCCAGTTCAAAATGAAAATAGGTCCTTTAGGCCCTAGAACTTCTAGGACCTAAAATAAACCCTAGAACTTCTAGGGCCTAAAATAGGCCAGAAAATAGGGTAAGAAAGCTACTCAGCAGCAAACATGGTTACTTTTTTATAGAAAAGAAAGAATGACTCAGAAAGTGGAGCTGAGAGCTCAGCAGATTCAGCTAAAGAGCCACAGAGAACCATTTCCAGGAACAAGGCTATGCCTTAATCAGGACATGGCAGGATTTTAGAAATGTTATGGACTATTAATAGCTGTGTGATCTCCCTTGTCCTTTTTTTTTTCCTTCTTTTGAATGAGAGTGTCTATTGAAATTTTCCTAGCCAAACCTTATAATTGCATGTTGTGTGTGGAAGGCAGATAACTTTATTTTATGAAGTTTTCAGGTCACAAAGAGTCATATCCAAGGAATTAAACCCAAGGAACTGCACCAAAAATGTTCAACCCACACTTGGACCAATTTAGATGATAAGTTCCCAGGCTAGAATTTAATGATATTAATGAGATGAGACTTTGGGATATCATAGGAGAGGCTGAGTGCATTCAGAAAGTAGGAGGTATGTAAGTAACTTGTGGTCAGGGTTAGCTGCAAATTCTTTACCATCCTTCCCTTTCAGAGACAGAATATGGTTCAGGATTGTTTATGTTTAAGCCAACAGAACATCATGGAAGTAATGATGTGTCCATTCCTGGCTTATGCCTATAAAAGGATCGACAACATCTGCTTCTTCCTCGTGGAAGACAGCTACCATGTTGAACTACTTTGAGACCCCCATACTCAGAAGACCAACCTAGTCAAGTAACAGAGATCTTATAAGGAAAACACTGAGATATCAGATGTGTGAGTGAAGCCTTCCTAGACTTTCCAGCCTAGAAGCTAAAATTAAGAACTGAGGTCCCAGAGGAATATCTCCAAATGACCATACCAGCTCTTTGAGCCACCTCAGGTTAGTTTCTAGGCACCATGGAACCAAGACAAGCAATCCCCATATATTCTTTCTGAATTCTGGAAAAAATTAAAAGGTGTGGTTAAACAAGTGAGAGGTGCAAGTTTATGAGGGGACATGTGCCTAAAAGGAAATTGGAGATGCCACTGGACAGAACTTGGCCAACATCAGAATTTATCCATAAGAATACTGTTTTTCCTAACAGGTTTTAAATTTCAAGTAAATAATCTGTAAAATTTTAGTTCCAGGATAGTAACTTAAAAAGGCTATATCTATTTCTTGAAGGGGAGGAAAGGAAATTGCAGTCATTTTTCTTCTACCAAATGTATTTTTATCCCGACTTCTAGATTTTTATTTAGTATAAAAAGTTGTCTCATTTTAATATGCCCCTTTCTAATCACCACGTTAAGGAAAAAAACTAACAAAGTTAGTTTAAGATCCATCATCATACCTGGTTCCAGTAATCCAACTAATCTTTACAACCTGATTAGATATTCTTTTTCACATTACAATTGCTCCTAAGCATTAGTAGTTTCTCATGCAATGGGGATGGAAAATCATCACACTCATTTCTAGCACATGAGTTTTCATAGAGTTCTTGGCACTGTACAAGTGTTTTAATTAGGCATGTTTTCTCGTGGGAAAGCATGATAAAGAAATGCAAAATACAGAGTACACGAGGAGTACATAGGAAGGGTACAATACATAAGTAGGAGAAAAGGTTACAGGGGACCAAAGGGATTTCTTAGTAATTGGTTTTCTAATAATCACAAAGGGAATTCTAGAGAAAATTTTATGGATTGTGTCCTGAAGGAGTGAATAAGAATGTTTTTCCTTTAAATTCTGGAAATATCCCTGGCTATTTGATACCATCAGTGAAATTTCAGATAATTATTTGCCAGTCTGGATAAATGGTTTTCAATGTAATTGTAGGTTGATGGAGACTTTTTTTTCTTTTTCTTTGCTGAAAACATACTTTCTTCCAACCAAAGTTTTCACATTTGTTGAAATTACTTATGTAATTTCAATGTCAGATGTAAAAATTGTCAAAATCTCTCTTTATTAAAAATAAATTAATTACTACATAATTTTTAAAATAAAATCACTATACTTATTAACATGCAATTAAATGAAGTTAAATATCACCTGGGGAAGAATGCATTCACATTTCTGTTCATACTTTCTATTTCATTTCTCAAATACCACTTCTACTTCAATTAATTACAACAGAGTTTGTCCTAATCTCTCTGTTTTACCAGATGGAGAATACATATACTGTATTTAATATTTTTCCTTAAAAATTCTGTTTTTTCTTTACTAAATTATTATTCTTCCTTACATCTTACAGGTGTGATTTAGTTTATCTTAGATAACTAAATAAGTAGAACTTCAGATAATTATTAGCGCTTTAATGAATCAATAAATTGGTAAACACAACTTTATTATTATTTTTTGTGTGTGTGGTACGCGGGCCTCTCACTGCTGTGGCCTCTCCCATTGCGGAGCACAGCCTCCGGACACGCAGGCTCAGCGGCCATGGCTCATGGGCCCAGCTGCTCCATGGCATATGGGATCTTCCCGAAACGGGGCACGAACCCGTGTCCCCTGCGTCGGCACGCGGACTCTCAACCACTACGCCACCAGCGAAGCCCCCACGACTTTATTTTTTATGTGCATCTAAATTTGATCCAGATAAGAAATAACTATTATAATATTCAAATTTATAACAAGCAGATTTCTTCATTGAAGCTATTGACTTCTTTCATCACCATTTCATATGTTGTTTTACACCTTCATTAATTAATCATGATATACAATACCTATAAACTATATTATTGGAGAATAGGACAAAATATCAATAAACTCAAAGATATATACCATTTTTTAAAAAATTGAACATTCTTAAGCCATATATATATATATATATATATATATCTGATTGTAAAATTTATGCCTGATGACTCTATTTCCAGATAATTAAAAATGATATTTTTAATTGTCTAGAGAAGAGATGCTTTCCACTACTGTATAGTCTTCATTTCTCTAATGAATAGTGTATAAGCAGACTGAGGAAATTTTGTCAGGTAGGCTAGAACAAGCGATGAAGATTCAATTATTTTTCAATTATATTCTCTCAAAAATGTACAATGAGATGAGAAGGACTGAGAAGAAAAATTAAAACTAACATAATTTTTACACAAACTTTCTTCTCTCAGAAATATGTAGAATCTGAGAATACCTTTAAGCCAAAGAAGATCAGAAAAGTGTGCTATATAAGTTGTGCTTTTTTTTTCTTTCTTTCTTTTTTTTAAATACTGACTTGTCATACTATACAAAGATAGTTCAAAGAAAAGAGAACTTACCAATATCTGGTTCCCAGTTTGTAAAGGAGAGTGCACTATTTTGGGGATCCAGGTTAATGATGACAATGGGAATTTATTTGTGTTAATCTTAAGTGAATAAGGATATTAAACTTGCATTTTTTGTGTGTAAAAACCAGCAATTTATAAATATGTTTTATGAAGAGAGGATATTGTCAAAATACATTATTTTTTACATATTTATATCATATTTTTTTATTTTCTCCTATAATCTTATAATTATATAAGATCTCCAACTCTACTCAGTAGCAACATTCCTCACAAAAAGAAAATCTTCACGAAGGATCAACTGGACTCATTTCTTCCCATGACAAACAATTTAAAAGGCATATATTCAGACTTCAAGGTTATTTTCTATGTGAAGTAAATGTTTATTTTCCTTGTGACTTCTACACATTTCTTCTGGGATCAAACCAAATAAGTTTTAAGTCCTTTTTCATATTGTAGGTATTTAAATATTGAAGACAATTATGATGCCTGTCTCTAGGTGTAACACACTCAATTATTTTTATCATTTGTGAAGTGACATGTTTTGGTTACCAATGCAACTTATAAAAAAATATGCAATCTATAAATACTTGTTGAACAAAACAGAGAATGAAGTATTTTGTGTGGGGGAAGATAAGGAGTTAGAAAGATTAAATATATGGCCTAAAACTTTGAGCCTTGAAGGAGGCAGAACATAGTTGTAGACTCAGATCTTGCCTCTGTACTCTGCTGTCTTTCCTCCATATAAGGTTGGACTTTAAATACTGTTCATGTCAGAAGATAAGAAATGTGTTTCCAAGGAGTCTACTGAAGCATAACCATGATATCTTCTTTCTTTACCCCATGAAACTATGTTATTTTTATAGTAATTTATATTTAAAAAGCATTTTCTCATACATTATTTCATTCATAGTAGAAAGATTCTAGAGTACAGGAATTCGATTCATAATCTTATTTTTAAAAGTAAATACAGGTATATATCTCTATACCAGCATGCTTATACTGTGTTAACAAAGAACATATTCACTTTTTTTAACAATAGTGTGAATAATCATATGTATTGAAATCCAGATGGTAATTGCAAGAATTATCTGTTACTGTATGTGATCTCATTTTTAGGCACTTTTTTAAAAGAAGGCATTGAAGCATGACACCCCCTTTTTCTGCCTTTGCTTTCTGTATGGGTTATGTAGGCAAAGAGTGCTTAGCAGAGCAGTGACTTGTTCACAGGGGAATAGGGAGTTTAATGAATCATACATACTTTATTTGAAAAATATCAATAACCATTCACTGGTCTATTCTTGCATAAACTGAATAAAAATCCCCATGTAAATGGTGCACAGCTTTTTTTATGAATCATGCGCTATTTTTTAGTACAATGTTAAATCATCTTAAAACATGTAGTTTTACCTGCCAAGCCTAAGATAAATTTCCATCAGTGATTAAAGATTAGTTCCATTCCCTATAATCCTTGTCAATTATATGAATAGGCAGTAATGGAACACTTTATTTTCTCTGGTTATTAAAACACAAAATAGTAATGCAAATGCACTGTACAATGTCTCCTTACTAGATTGGCAGTGTAATTTATTTAATCAAATACGGAAGTCAAAGACAGAGAATCAGGAGTTAGTCTCAAAGTCTATGCAGGACAAAAATGTATTCAGTTAAGAAATGCCCACAAAAGATCAGAATGCAAATTTTAAGTCTTTCAGAGATCTCTCTCAGCCTAACAGTTGCATGTAATTTCTATTCTATGAACATTTCAATTTCATTGGTAAGGCTGCAACTTTTTCATTTCTCCTCCAACACAGACCATTCACGTTTATTCTGAAGGAAGAACATGTATCCTTAATATCGATGACTACAGGGACTGTTCATTTTAAGTTTTTAAGTCACAAAGAATAGAAATGAGTCAGATTTGAATTCATAGTGAAAGTTAAATAAAACACATATAACAGTGTCACAAGCAGAAGATAGGGAGCCCCTCCCTTTCGAATGGGGCTTATGAGGAAGGAGGGAGTGAATCAGGTTTTGGTAAAACTGGGTAATGTTGCTGCCATTATCTCCATGATTCTCATGACCAGAGCTTTGAGTGAAATTTTAATAAAATTAACACTACTTTCTTGATTTATTTTGTTTTCTTTTCTTCTTAATCTTCTCTTCAAGATTAAACTCATCAGTACTTGACAAAAACTGCAAATAACAGCCAGACGCAGGAGTTGGTTTTATCTTTTTATGCAAGTATGTGGTGCTAATTAGTGCAAATTGATTAAACTTTAATTGCCTGATCCATGGCTAATTAATATTTATAAGATGAATGAGCAGACATTTATTAAAACACTTTAATGATTTTTCATATGTTTTGACAAAGCAAATCAAATAGATGTTATGAGTATGGATGTGCTAGGCTAGGGGACTGTATCTGTTGCCTTCTTCTACCTGTGAATGCCCTGAAAATGTACATTAACTTTTAAACACATAGGTTGTAAACTTATTTTTCTTTAGGGTGTTTTTTCAAATTATTTTCAAACATTTTTGGTATGAGGTCAGCACATCATGTGTGACACCAATTATTGCAGTGATATATATTATTAGCACATGTAAAATTATATGTTTGACTAGTATTATATTTTGTGTATTCATGTATTGTAATAATATGTTAATGCAGTATGCAATTGTAGATTTTGTAAACAATGAAATACATGCCAAAATTTGTTATTTCTAAGATTTCAATCTTTTGGAAAAATAATGAATATCAATTAAGAGCATTAATTATTTGAATTTGCAAATTAAATAGACCTGATATGTTTCTACTTAACTACCTGATGCCTAAAGTTGTAATTCAGGACTCATTCTTAGTTGTGCAAAATTAATTTTACACTGTGAAAAAAGTTCACGTGTGAGGTGCACATTGTTTTAAAGAAGAATATAAATATTTGCTTCTAAAAATGTTATTTTATGCTTAACTACTAAAGGAACTTCTATATATAATGATTTATTATAATAGAGGCTTATTTAGAAATTAAATGTCTTTGGTCATTATCTTGATAATACAGTATTCCCCTCTTGTCCATGAGGGTTATGTTCCAAGACCCCCAGTGGATGCCTGAAACTGTGGGTAGTACCAAACCTCATATATTCAATGTTTTTTTCTTATATGTACATGTCTCTGATAAAGTTTAATTTATAAATTAGGCATAATAAGAGATTAACAACATAACAGATAATAAAATAATTATAACAATATCTTGTATTAAAAGTTATGTGACTGTGGTCTCTCTCAAAATATCTTATTGTACAAATTTCATATCTATTCCATCTTAACTAAGCACTTATTATGCACTGTAACCATAGCCATAACTTTTACAGTTTGAGGTGCAACAGCAAAACTAGCATGGATTTCTTTTTTCTTCTTCACAATTACATGGATAGAAGATTCATTCTTATCATAGATCTTAGCAACCTAAGCATACAATTTCTTTATTAAGTCAAGAACTTTCACATTTTACTTAAAGGGAGCACTGTGTAGCTCCTCTTTGGCATGTCCAAATTGCCAACATCACTACCCTGTGCTTTGGGGCCATTATTAAATAAAATAAGGGTCACTTAAAACAAGCACTACGATACCAAGACAGTCAAGCCCATAATCCAGAAGGCTACTAAGCGGCTAATGGGTGGGATGCTTTAGACAAAAGGATGATTCATGCCTAGGGCAGGATGGAGTGGAATGGCAGCAGGCTTCATCATGTTACTCAGAAGGATGACCAATTTAAAATTTATGAATTTTTTTTATTTCTGGAATTTTCCATTTAATATTTTCAGATTGCACTTGACTACAGGCAACTGAAACTGCAGAAAGCAAAACCACAAATAAGGGGGGACTAGTGTATTTTACAATTAATTCACACAATCAATATACCTTTAGTGAAAAGATTTTATCAAAGAAAAATGTTTTGAAAAATTGTTTATGAATGTTTATTTCCCATCTTACATTTAAATTCTATACTTAATTCTCAACCATATCAAACCAGACAATATTTCATATTTTCTTGCATATGTACCTCCACACATTCCACTATTTTAAACAATTCTAATGAACTCAATATTTGGTAAAATGTTATTTACTGTAGTCTTAACAAAAATGATTCAATGATCTTCTATATTGAATAGTTTAAAAATGTCAAAATAATCAATTACATAATTGTTACTCACTTTTAAGTTAAGGTGTAATCAATTCTAAATACAAAAGTTAGCCCCTCTTCCTTTTTTTCGGTTCTCCCATCCTAAAATATTTCAGATTGTATTAAAGTTATATTAGCAGTTGTGATAGTCTTTTGATGTGTCCACTTGGTTAGGTTGTAGTTCACAATTTACTTAATCACACTGTGATCTCAGTGTCGTTATGAAGGTATTTTGAAGATGTGATTAAAGTTCATCATCAGTTGATAATCAGTAAATATAATCATAATTATAAACGAGATAATCCTAGATATCCTGGCTGGACCTTATCCAAACAATTGAAAAGCCTTAAGAACAGAGCTCAGGTTTCCAAGTTGAAGAAGATATTTTACCTCTGAAAAGCAGCTTCAGCCAGGGCCCAAGAGTTCCAGTCTTCCCTTTTTACGCCGAGCGCTACAGATTTGGGACTGACTTAGCCGTCTTCCCAATCATGTAAGCTAATTCCTTACCATAATTCTTTTAATATATATTTCCTACTGGTTCTGTTTTTTTGTGAAACTCTGAGTGATACAACAAGCAATATATTTTATAACTTCAGTAAGAAATCAGGGGAACAGATATGTGTGCAAATAATCACAAAACAATGAGATTAGTACTAAGCAGGTATGGACCAAGTCACACAGGGATATAAAGAATGCTCTAAAATGGGCAGAAGAACAGTGTGCATGGCGTAATACTAGCATTTACGCTTCGAGTGAGTAATGGACAAGTAGAGTTGAGTAGAGCATTTCTGGCAGAAAGAACAAAGGTACCAGTGCATGAAACAAATGGAGAATAACATTCCTGTATTGATATTATGTATATTTCTTGAGGAAAAAGATAGTTTATGGAGTCTGCAACTATGGGCTTAGTTCAGATGACAAGGTGCCTGTATACCAAGAAATGTTTGTGGAGATGTTTCTAGAAGGGTTATGATGATTAGATATATTTAGAAGGGGAAAGACAAAATCAGACTTATGTTTAGGAAGAGCATTCTGGCAGAACTATGAAGGAAGGACTGACTAGATAAAGAAGGATGAGTTAAGTGGGTTTTTGGTTTGTTTGTTTGTTTTACTTTTTTAAAAAGCTATAGAGACACTAAAGTTTCAAACTAAGATAATGATCATGGGGATAGATGGTAAAGAATGAATTTGAGAGACATCAGTTAGTAGGACTAATTAAATGTGGGCAATGAAGTTGGAGAGAAAAACTTCAACTCCTAGTGTTCTGATTTGGGCAATTATATAGAAGATTATGTTTTGCATCAAGACAGGAAATACTAAGGAATAAAGCAACATTATAGAAAAAAGATGATTACGTTCACTGCTGAAAGCTTTATCTTTTACCAGCTTAGAGATTTTCAACTGGAGATTTCTAAAAGAAAGTTCAGAAGCTCAGAAAAAACGGTTATATTGGGACATGAATTTGAGGCTCATATAATAGAATGGCTGAAGATATGTAGACATAACAGTGATTTCTAATGGTGTAAATGTGTATTAGAAAAACAAATGGACAGACAAGTTTATTTGCTCCAAACTAAGTATTCATGTTAAATACAATTTCAAGTATACTGCATTTCTCTCAGACCATGTATTAGGATTGAAACCAATTTTATTTTATTACACTTTAAAATTTAAACCAAACTACCTGTGTTCCTTTTTTATTATTATAATATTCAAAATAGATGACCAAGTAAGACAATTCTTTTTTATGTATTCAATATTCATCCATAACTTGGTTAATAAATTCACTCATTTTTTATTCAACTAATATTTAGCATCTAACATGTACTAAGCTGTGTGCTGGACACCAAGCATAAAATGGAGAATAAAAACCTACACCTGTGATGTTTTCAGGACACTTTTGTCTAAATATTGAAAAAACTCTACCTCTGACTAAAGAAAATAGGTAGGCACTTTAATTGTAAATAATAATTTTAATGCTAAAATATTTTCTATATTATATCTATCCTGCCCTCATCTAGTGGGAAATTGTAGATTTCAGTCAAAGGTCTTTTGTCACAAAACTTCAGCTAAAGGAAATAATGGAGGACCTCAAAGAAGAAAGATTCTCCCTTTAAGGAAGTGGATTGGAGTGGACAGGCATGGATTTCAGACCTGGAATTCAGACTTTCCTCTGTTCTTGATAACATGGGACCTTAAACATGAAACTGAACTCTCTAGTCCTCAATTTCCTGTGTTTTCATGTTGAGAATAAGACCTATCTCATTCTGGTTTTGTGAGAAGCAAATTAAATAAAAGGTAAAACCCAGGACAATGTTTCATTTTTACTTGATAATCAGCTGTAAAGATTACATAATGAGGAGGAGAAGGCAGAAGAGGAGGAATAGCAGAGGCAACAAAAAGAAGAGCCCCAGGGACTATGTCTCAGAAAGTCAAGAGCATCCGTGTATCTACCAAGAGAGACATAAATATACTGAAAATATATGACATGACTCACAGAAATGAATGCTGAGAGATCCCATGTAGATGAGGATCTAGTTTCTCAGGTAAGGTCAGAATCTACTTAACCATCTGCTGAGTTTGCTTCTGATAAAGGTGACTAGTCTGGATTTTGATAAAACACCTCTCACTTTTTTCTAGAGCTCCTGGTTGAAGAAGCAATGTTCCTTTATAATTATTCTGAGCATTTCGGGCAAAGCATCCCTTACTTGCTCTACTGGACTGAATTCTTCACTTTGGCAATACTTGAGTCTGTTGTAATACCTCTAAACATTTACCACTCAGAGTGTGGTCCAGTGACCAGCAACATGGCATCACCTAGGAGCTCGTTAGAAAGTCAGAACCTCAAGTTTCCCCCCCAGGTCTACTGGATCTAATTAACATGTTAACAAACCCAGGAGCTGATTTGTATACACATCGAAGTTTGAGAAGCACTGTCTAAGCAACTTTTATTTCTACCTCGCCAAACATCTCTGTTTAAGGCCAATGACATCATGCCATACAACTTGTTTAATTTATTCCCTAGCTAGATGCTTCCGTGATATAGATAGGTCCAATTAGGGTGAGAAGGCTGAGGTTTCTTAAAGTGCTATATATATTAGAAAATTCAGGTTGTGCCTCATCAAAGAAAATGAATGACTTGCCAAAGAGGTTTAAAATATCCAATTGTATTGACACAATCTCTCTAAAATTTCTGAAGATTACACAAAAACAATAAAAGATAACTTAATTGTTTGATCCTTATACTTATTCTAAGTTGCAAATGTATTTTAGGCTTTCCCTCTTTTTTTTTTAGTAGGAACATTAATTATTTTTTTATTGGAGTATAATTGCTTTAAAGTGTTGTGTTGGTTTCTGCTGTACAGTGAAGTGAATCAGCTATATATATACATATATCCCCTCCGTCTTGGACTCCCCTCCCATCCCACCCATTTAGGTCATCACAGAGCGCTGAGCTGAGCTCCCTGTGCTATACAGGAGGTTCCCACTAGCTATCTATTTTACACATGGTAGTGTATTTATGTCAAGACTAATCTCCCAATTCATTCCACCCTCCCTGTTCCCCCGCTGTGTCCACATGTCCGTTCTCTTCGTCTGCCTTTCTATTCCTACTCTGCAAATAGGTTCATCTGTACCATTTTTCTAGATTCCACATATTTGTTTTCCTCTTTCTGACTTACTTCACTGTGTATGACAGACTCTAGATCCATCCACATCTCTACAAATTACCCAATTTCATTTCTCTTTGTGGCTGAGTAATATTCCATTATATGTATGTACCACATCTTCTTTATCCATTCATCTGTTGATGGACATTTAGATTGCTTCCATGTCCTGGCTATTGTAAATAGTGCTGCAATGAACATTGGGGTACATGTGTCTTTTTGAATTATGTTTTTCTCAGGGTATATGCTCAGTAGTGGGATGTCTGGGTCATATAATAGTTCAATTTTTAGTTTTATAAAGAATCTCCATACTGTTCTCCACAGTGGCTGTATCAGTTTACATTCCCACCAAAAGTGCAAGAGGGTTCCCTTTTCTCCACACCCTCTCTAGAATTTATTGTTTGTAGATTTTTTGATGACTGCCATTCTGACTGGTGTGAAGTGATACCTATCAGGCTCCCCCAACTTCAGACTATACTACAAAGCTACAGTAATCAAGACAGTATGGTACTGACACAAAAACAAATCAATGGCACAAGATTGAAAGCCCAGAGATAAACCCACACACCTA
The DNA here is from genome assembly GCF_963455315.2 of Globicephala melas. Classification (NCBI taxonomy): domain Eukaryota; kingdom Metazoa; phylum Chordata; class Mammalia; order Artiodactyla; family Delphinidae; genus Globicephala; species Globicephala melas. The sequence continues at coordinate 45,114,805 of NC_083331.1, forward strand.
TGGTCACTTAATCTATGACAAAGGAGGGAAGAATATACAATGGAGATAAGACACCCTCTTCAATAACTGGTGCTGAGAAAACTGGACAACTACATGTAAAAGAATGAAAGTAGAACACTACCTAAGACCATACACAAAAATGAACTCAAAATGGATTAAAGACCTAAATATAAGACTAGACACTATAAAACTCTTAGAGGAAAACACAGGGAAAACACTCATCGACATAAATCACAGCAAGATCTTTTATGACCCACCTCCTAGAGTAATGAAAATAAAAACAAAAGTAAGTGAATGGGACCTAATTAAACTTAAAAACTTTTGCACAGCAAAGGAAACCATAAACAAGATGAAAAGACAACTCACACAAAGGGAGAAAATATTTTGCAGATGAAGCAACAGATGAAGCAGCTGAATATCAAAAAACAAACAACCCAATCAAAAAATGGGCAGAAGACCTAAATAGACATTTCAGCAAAGAAGACATACAGATGGCCAAGAGGTACGTGAAACAATGCTCAACAGCACTAATTATTAGGCTTTACATTTTAAAAGTAATGTTCAACCTAGTAGAGATTAAACCTAGGATTCCCCAATAAATAAAAAGAAATAATTCATACTTTCTAACAAATCAGAAAATAAATAAAAAGGTAAGTGTCATAGTATGAAACAAGGCATATGTCAAGCAAAGATGTCAATTTAGTTCATTGTACTGTTACTTTCTTCATCATACAAGGACTTTCCATCATTAACCTACATTATCTCTGAAATTGCTTCTAAATCTGTGCATTACATTTCTAGAAGTTACAAACACTTAAAGAGGAATATTTCATTTTGACAATGGCTTGATGTTTGACTTACTGATTTGTACTTGTAATTTCAAAAACTGTGAAAAACCATCATGAATTGACAATTGCATTAATTAGATGAAGACTTCTCTTCCCTTAACTGTATCTGATTAGTAGCATTTTCATATTATTGTATGCATGCCCTGAGTTTGCGCATCACTACTTCATTCTCACTGTAAAATGTAGGTATTTTTTTACTTTATGTGATTTTACACATGGAGAGATAAGTAGTATTCTTGAGAATGACTGTAATTTTAGGAATGTTTCATTGATTTGCACAGGGAGAAACATCATAGCAAGAGATCAGAGGTCTGTTCTTGCTATCTAATGCAGTATAAAAAACTGCTCTATAACATGGTTGTTTAAAACAACATCAACATTTATTTTAAACAGGAATCTGCAATTTGAGTAGAGCTTGGTCAGGAGAGCTCAATTCTGTTTCAACTGGCATCAAATGAGGTGGCTCAAAATCTATGTTCTAGAATCATCTGAATGTTCATTGATTTACATTTCTGTTAGTTGGTACTGGTTTTTGGTTGGCTGGATGTTGGCTAGGACCTTAGCTGGGCAGTTGGTTGGAACCTTTATACATGACCTCTGCACATGGCTGAGGTTTCCTTGCAGCAGTATGATACCTAGGGTCTAGGTTCCATGAGCGAGAATGGAGAGAGAGAGAGACTATCATTGTTTATGATCCAGGATTGAAAGTCACATAACACCACTTTATTGCATTCTATCCAATGAGGCAACCACAAAGTCCTGTCCAGTTGCAAGGGGAGACTAATCTTCTTGTTGGAGCAGTAACAAGGTTTTGGAAGAATATGTGAAAAGAGAATATTGCTGTGGCCATTTTTGAAAAGTATAAATTTCACAGGGGCAAATTCCACTTCTTACTCTAAACAAAAGTAGAGCCTTTTACAAAAGAGTTTAACCTTCCTCCTCTATCTGATAGCAGGAGAGAATTCACATACACACACTGGTCCTCAGTCTTCATTAAAGACACTAAACTCACAGCATAGACTCAAAACTTTTCATAATCAATAATACTAAGGCTTCTATGGTAGATTGTTACACTGATGGCTATCAGTGTATGGTGTGTAGACCTCATCCACATTGATTCTGGACTTGGGCATGAACTTAATGTGACCAATGAGATATTACAGTTGTGATCCATTCAGAGACTTGAAAAGTATTTGCACATTGGGTCTTGCCTTCTTTTGCTCCTGGGAACCCTTCTGTCATGGATTTTTAAAAAGCCTAGGCTAGTATGTCAGAGGATGAGAGAGGATATGGAGACAAAAGTCCCAGACTTTTCCATTCTACTCAAGGTCCAAATGTATGAGTAAGTGCAATCAAACCCAACACAAAATCCTGACCTGCGGTATCATGAGCAAATAAATGGCAAATAAACGGTGTGTCAAGCTGAGAGGTTAAACACTACATTACTGTAGAGTAGATAATACCAGACACTGTGTGACAGAAACAACATACAGTGCACAACAGAGGATTCCTTTGTCATTCAACCAATATTGTGGGGTGTTTCCACTAAATAGAGTGCTAGGAAAAGGCAGTTAAAATACATGCAATCTTGGAACCAAAAAGTTTCAGATTATTTTCCTGATCAGTCGATAGGGATACTGATATTAGAAGCTTTTATCCCAGAAATCAGTCATGGCTTTCTTGCTCCTCAGAGATTTAAGTTAGCTTTTACAACCTCCAAGTTTACAAATCCAGAGAATCCCGAATCTGCCACACCATTCTGAAAACTACACGCAGTTTATACTTTCCTTGTGCTCTTTGCTTCCCCGAAGACCCCCATGTTGCCCACCTGTGTCACCTCAGCTTGCCTCCATCTAGATGCAAAACTTAGCCCCTTCTTTTTTCTCTGCACACAGTCCACATATTTCAATCATTTCGTGATTTTAATGACTTTATTAAATATCTGAAGGTCATAGGGAAGAATTATACTTCAGAGCATAAAGTCTTTAGCGATTAAGCTGGTTCCATTGCCTCACTGCACACTTTTTATTTTCGCTTCTTTTCCATGTACTTCCTCTTCTTCCTGATAAATGCCTAATATCTCTCTTATTCTAATCCCTCAGGATCTCACTTTCAATTGCCAAACACTTATAATCCTTTTTAAAAATAGATTATCCTTATACAAGGAATCTAGTGACAGTTATTTATGAACATATTCTCTCTTGTTTCATAAGATCAGAAACTAGCTTAAAACTCTTCTCATCACCTCAAGGTAGAAATAGCTTTAGCTAGACAAATTCATTTAGCAAAGCAAAATAAATAAAGAGACTTGGGTTGGGGTAAAGACATGAGTCCCAGGGGCCAAAGACATAGATGCTCAAATTTAAAAAAAAAAAAAAAAGGCAAAAAATTTGCAAGATCCTGTTTTCCTCCTTCCAGTGAAAATTATTAATCCTTCTGTGTGCTTTCATTGGGACAATCAAGGCAAACACAGCGGGTCATGTAGGTGGAAAACAAGTTCCATGCTGAGCCAATCAGATTGCCCTGACACTTTTCCCTAAAGCTAACAAGTAAAACTGTCTGTTAACTTTGGAATACGGACCTACATCTGTGGGCTTGGGGCTCAGCAGCTATTTTTCACATTGTATGGAGAGAGTCGTACTTGGACAGGGAAAAATGAGGTCAGCATGAAAAGAGAAGGAGAGATAAGGAAAGCTGAAATTTGGGAGAGAGAGAGAGAGAGAGAGGGAGATCATTATTTTTGTACAGATCCCCTTTGGATTTTGCAAGTATGTGATCCAGTGAAATGTCTATTTTTGTAAGAACTAGAATGAGTTGAGCTCTGTAACTTAACTAACAAAAGTGCTTACTGTTGTAGCCATAGACAGTTCATGTTTAGTGTACAGGATCAAGGAAAGATTCCCTGGACAAGTAAAGAGAAACACACAAGGTGTTCCTACTGCATGCAGTACCTAAGAAGTGGGTTCCAAGTATAGACAGAGAACTCTAAGGCTTGAAGCTGTGACCCTGACGACTTAGGTAATCTTAGCGGTTTGTAAACTCACATCCACCTCAAGCCAACATTTGCATGACTTGGTGTTGTTTCCAATTCACATAGTATTAGGCAGGTTCACTTTCAGATAGAATTAGTTTCCCATCAGATTTCTAAAACAGAATTTAGGAACAGAAACTTTGATATCGGGCTTGGGTTAATTCATATTTGCATAAAAACTAAGAGCAACAGCTTCTGACAGTTTTAAAAATCATTATGTCTCTCTATCAATCCCTATCCCAAACTCATTCTTGGCAAATTTTTAAAACCTTATTTTCCTGTATCTATCAACTGTCAACACTTACAGAAATAGCAGTATGAAATAGCATTTGCTACACCAACAAACAGCCCAAAGGTTTTAGTGGCTTATAGCAGCAAGCATTTGTTTCTTGCTCGTGTCCTATTAGAGCTGTGTTTTTAGGAGATTGGCTGGCTGCTGTTGGATTTGGCTGCGGTCCATTAGGCTTGACTGGACTTGGCTGGACTGACCTGTATTCACCTGAGCTCTGCTATTCTTGGTTTGGCTTCATGTGTGCTCACGTTCCATTAGCCAAGGGGAGTCAGAGGACCAAGCTCAACAGCAGTAGAATAGACAAGCATTCTCTGTCTAGAGATAAGACAATGAAAAGTTCCATGACAAAGGTGTGAATATATAAACTACTTACAAAGAAGAAGAGAAGTGATGGGAAAATAATATAATCTACAACAGAAATTGAAGGGTTGCAGAGGTGAGGTCGGGTGGGGAAGCTGACAACTTAGATCTATTTTTATAGACCCAGAGGACATCAAGAGTTGGCAATTAGAAATCTAACCCAAATTTTGATACCTACAGATAGAAAGAGCAAATGAATGGGAGGTACTCAGGAAATATGAAGTAGCCATGTCATTTTCACAGGAAGATGAATCATGTACTCTAACCCTGTTCCCCAGGGCATTCTAGGTAGTCACTGGGAGGTAATCTTTAACTGCATTAACTCATCCATGTTTATAATCCTGCACATGCTTATAGTCTCTTTCCCCTTACATTCTTCAGTGTCTTAAAATATCCCTCTGCTCCCCTGCTAGTCACTTAACACTACTGTCAAATTCAGCATAGCAGTGGATTGTCAGCATAATAAAATAAACATTTAGGAAAGCAGACATTTTAAAGTAGACAAGTAGGTCTCTGCAGAGTAAAAGCAGACATTTCTTGCTTACTTGATGCTTTTTTTTTAAGTATGTTAAAATTATTTGGGAAGAACATCAGATATTTCAAAAATTTCATTTTTGAAAAAATGGAAAAGTACAAGTTCCTTCTAGGGATTTGAATAATTTTGAGTCTATGCAAAGAGCTTTATTCATTGAATTTTCTTTTTTCCTTCTAAACTCAGCTTTACTTTTAAGTATCTGTAGGAAAATGTCATGATAGCCTTCAAGTTCACTCAGATGAAACATGCAAATAAAAGCTTCCTTTCTCTCCTGATCTTATATCCCAGCTCTGCTTTATTCTTCTCCTTTCCATCATTCACCCAGACTTCAATGGAGAAGTTCATTGAGGATCAAACAATCCAGCTGCTGTTTTCAACTTTTGCTATTTTAATGTTTATTTTCCAAATCATTCCCTATTTTTCTTCTAAAAATATACTGCCAAATCATTATTTTTTTTGGAGCAACTCTAATGCTTTCTGTTGCTAGATACCTGATCCAAATCCAATATTTTTCTTGGCAGTTAGTGAACATAATAATAAGTAGGGAATTTTTTTCTCTCTACATTTAGAGTTGGGGAAAAAAGACACAGTTCACAATTAAAACAAATTTAAATACTGAGGGAAATTCACACCTTAACATACATTCACAAACATTGCTCAAAGGGAGAACAACATGTTAAAGGGATGCTCTTAATGTATATTTGCACCTAGGTTTCTCCTCCTCAATACCGTTTTCTTGTTTTGGATATATTTTGTGATTTAAGTAAAGATGTGCTTTCCATAGCTTTTTTCTTTATTTTAAAAATGTTTGTCAAAATGATAGTATGCACATAGAAAACAAAAAGTTTCAATGTTTAGGATGACAGTGAAAAGCGAAAGAAAATTATTTCATTCCACTCTGCCATTTTAATCCTGAAACCTATTTTTTAATGACTCCTGGCCTTGTTTTTTTTCCTTGATTTTTTTATAACATTAGAAAACATTTATATATATATGTTCACTGATTTATCGACTGAGGTCATATTTATGGCCCAAAGAACAGGAGATTTAGATCACTTAAACTATACCCACCATCTTTTTCTAATTTCTAATAGATCTATTAATATTTTCTGTTTTTCTGAAATTTAATTTTTCAAGACTTTAAAAATTTTTTGTTTCCTCTAAAATAAAATTTCTTATCTCCCTCAAATTAAATATATTGAGGATGTTTATATTTCTACCCTTCCCTCAACCTTTTCTTTCTCCTTCTATTTCCTGAATTCTGTCCACCAGCCATTTACACCTACATTATTAAGACTGATATTTTCACTCCACTTTTTGTCAATCATTAACTATCAAGTTTGTTTATAACAGTGTGTCTAAAAAGTCAAGGAACATATGATTTTTAAAGTGTATATCAGTTCCATTTTCAAATTATATGGTTATATTCAACACTCAGGCATCATTTCTGGTGAAGTTTCCCTGCACTTTAAGCAAAGGCTTTCATTGTTAACTTAAAAACTCAAGAAGTTGGGAAATATAGGACAATATTTTTGTCTGTAATTTTATTTTAAGATGAACAATATTAACCTTTCTTCAGGTGAATCATTTAATTATTACTTTAAACTTAAAGGAGCTTCATCTCATGGGTTTTAGATGAATTTGTTATTTTGGAGCCAAATATGTATCATTAGATGATTTAAATAACCCCCCAGGCAATTAATAAATAGTTTTATAGAAAAGCCTCCAAAACAAACCAATGAAACCTGAAGTTCTGTTGTCAAATTAATAGTTAATTAAAATTAATAGGATATAATTTTTAACAGAGTCTACATGAATTTGGTGACGAACAGCTTATCAGAGAAAAACCTGACCTGCCAAAATGTAGTTTTCTGCCTAAATGCAGTTTATATTTTGTTTCAACCCCAAATATAACTCGATTCTCTATACCAAAATAAGCTTACAACAGAGAATGCAGATGTATGTTTGAGTAAAAATATTAGAGAAAGAGAGAGAAATAATTCTTAGATTAGCATATAAATTTTAGCAGGCATTTACTGAGCACATGAGAAGAAACAAATCTCCAAAGATATTAAAAACAAAGTCTTATTATTTAAAATAAACTTTGAAGTTATTTTAGCCATAAATATGAATAATCTGCAAATAGTAATAAGTGCTCTTAAGCCAGAAACTGTTATTTAATCATCTACTCTTTCAACAAATATTTACCCTGAAGAAAAAGAGCACAAATGCCTCTACCCTCATGCACTTTACACTTAGTGAGGCAGACAAGTAATTATGAAATAAATAAGGAAAATTCATAGTGTGTCAGATGGTGATTAATGTTATGAAGAAAATAAAATGTAAGAAAGTGGATGGGAAAGGAGTGCACTTTGAATAAGGTGGTAAAAGTAGGTATTACTTGAGAAGAGGCACTTGAAAAAAGTCCTTAAGGAAATGGAATGAGTTAAGGCAGGTGAGAGAATCGCCTTCAAGGCAGAGGGAATAGCCAGTGTGATGGCCCTGAGGCAGATTCATGCCAAAACTGTCTAAAGAAAGGCAGGATCAGGGTAGCTAAATGTACATTGGGCAGCTTGGGTATTTTCCCTCACAATTTGCCCCATATTTCTCACCACATTAATGTAGGCTATGCACAGTGTAACCAAGAATAACTTAAGGGCATTGTAAGGATTTGACTGTCACTCTAAATGAGATGGAAAACCCTTGATAGTTTTGAGCAGAAGAGAAACCTTGTCTGTCTTACATATTAAAAAGTTTGCTAGCTTTGAACAGGGACACCAATTAGAAGATCATTGCAATAGTCAAGTTGAAAGATGTTGTTAACTTGCATTAGTGTAGCAACATCCAAGGTTGTAAATGGTTGGATTCTGCATATATTTTGAAGGTAGAGACAGTATGATTTTCTGACAGGTTAAATGTGGGGTAAAGAGAGAAAACTTAAGGATGATTCAAACATTGTTGTCAGCAACTGGAAGAACGGAGCTACCATTTTCTTAGATGTGGGAGATTATGGATGAGACCTCTCACTCCTAAGCTAGAAAGATAGATCAAGTGTTAAATTTTGGTCATGCTAATATGGAGTTACCTTATAGCAAACTGCATAGTGATGGCAAGTAGGCAATTAAATATACAATTCTAGAATCCAGGTGAGTAGTGTAGGTTGGCAATATCAATGTATGGAGCATACTTAAAACCATGAGAAATAATCTGATCACCAAGGCAATACAGCCAAATAAAGAAGAGAAAAGCTCTGAGTTACTCCAAATGTTTAAGGTCAAGGAGTAGTGTTTACTAAGGAAGAAGGAACCAGGAGTATGTGGTATCTGGGAAGGCATAGAGGTTTAAAAAAAATGTATTAGGGCTTCCCTGGTGGCGCAGTGGTTGAGAATCTGCCTGCTAATGCAGGGGACATGCGTTCGAGCCCTGGTCTGGGAAGATCCCACATGCCACGGAGCAACTAGATCCGTGAGCCACAACTACTGAGCCTGCGCGTCTAGAGCCTGTGCTCCGCAACAAGAGAGGCCGCGATAGTGAGAGGCCCGTGCACTGCAATGAAGAGTGGCCCCCGCTTGCCACAACTAGAGAAAGCCCTCGCACAGAAACGAAGACCCAACACAGCCAAAAATAAATAAATAATTTTTTTAAAAAATGTATTAATGAAGAAAGAGTGATCAACTGTATGAAAGATTGATGGTCAGTAAGATAAATCAGACCATTGATTACCATGACAAGAGTATTTTCAGTAAAGTAGTTGGGACAAAAGCTTGATTGCAATATGGAATAGGACAAAACAGTTTGGTTATGGAAATTATAAACAACTTTTTTGAGGAAATTTGCTGTGAAAAATAGCAGAGAAGTAGGATAGTAGCTAGAGGAGGGTGCGGAGTTATAAGAGATTTTGCTTTGGAGTTGAAATTTTAGTATCTCTGGATTATAGTGAGGACGATCCAATAAAGAGGGAAAATGTATGATTATTCAGCATAGAGATGGAAAGATTGCTGGAGCAATGTTGCTAGAAAAGACAAGAGGGGATGGGATTTGTTGCATCAGGGACGCCATCATGTGAAGGACAACTATGAAACACAGGGATGAAGAATAGCAGAGTCTGTATAATGAGTGATTCAGACAAGAGCTTATTACAGACTTATGTGAATGTTCAGTTCCACATAATGGTTTAGGATTACTCCTTTGTAGTACAGAGCAGATATATAACAAAACCCACTTTTTAATATTACTTCTAGTTGAACTTCCTGTGGTCAGGTTAATACACTGAAAATAGATATATAATTATCAGTGGGGGATGTAAATGCAGTTTCTCCTAACTGATTCTCTTTTTAATTCATAAAACTCAGTTTGTAAATGACCCTTTAAAAGCAGTATTTGGGGTTGAGTTAAACGTGTCTCATGAAGTACAACGAAATGTTGTAACATGAAAGTTGTTACAGTGACATGTTATGCCATGCTGATGTCATGCCGAGCAAGTAGCCTCCCACCCACTGATGGTCCACATTATTGAATGTTGGACAGGGAAACGAGTTTCAGTATAAACAAATCAGAGACTGAATTTTTTCAAAGTGTGTGTGTGTGTGTGCACGCACACACATGTGCATTTATGCTATTTCAGATATTAATGTGCAGAAGGTAAAAAATTCTTATTCTTTGCTTTCCCCATTTGTCCTCTATAGTGGAGAGATGTTCTAAAGATAGGAGATTTCATAGAGTCCTCAAAAGAATAAGGAAATTTTCATATTCACTTTCTGTAGACTAAATAGAGAATTCTCTCAGACTCAGGCAAATAGAGATTCCCTATGTGTGTGGGGGTAAATTTCAATGCATACAGACATCAGACAAATTTCCTGAAGCTGTCAAAGTAAGGGAAATCTTAAATTAATAGATTTTCTGAGAGAATACTGAACAGTTTTTGAAATATAACTATTGTCTACATTAGGAAGACTCCAGTTTTCTAACTACATTGCTTTCACAACAAAAATCTAGCATGGCAATTGAAGCAGGAAGAACTGAAGTTATTGTGAAAAGAAACCAGTAGTGCTTTAATTCCATAAATTTTCTTTCTTCTTTTTCTGCTAATTCTCAGTTAAGCTCAATATTTCATCAAACACTGATAGAGCCTTTATCCTGTGTCAGATCCAAAAAATAGATAAATGAAAAGAAACAAGGCTGTCCTCAAGCTACGTACATTTCAGTGGGGAAAGCCTGGAAACAGTTTCTCATACTCTTGAGTGACAGATGTAGTTGGACAGAGTAAGTGTTCAGAGTCAAGAGGAAATGGGAAAATAAGAGGTGTGATCTCTGCAAAACTTATTATCAGAATGAAGATACAAGTCTTCCTTTGAGAAATGCCTCAATCCATCCCCCATCCCCCCACCAAAAGCAACACAATGTGTATTCAGTTGTCACTGCAGAGAAAGCTACATTTATTCAAAGTAGGGTCAGAATAGGAGCAGCTAGCAGTGGCTCTGATTCTTTCACAGGATAAAGTATGCAGTCACTTCACAAGGTTCGCCAGAATCTGGTGTCAGTTCCTCTGACCTAAACTCTCCCAGCCTCACTCACTCTGCTCCAGCCACACTGGCTTCTGGCTGCCAAGCCTTCCAAGCACATTTCTTGGTTAGAGTCCTTGGCAATCTGCTCCTTTTTCCTGGAAGGCGCTTGTCCCAGGTTATACATAGCTCCTCTCCTCACCTGCCCCAAGTCTTTGCTCAAATCCCTTTACAAAGAGCCTTTTCTGGCCATCCTTCTTTAAATTGCTGCCATGCCCCCTGCCCTACCGGGGAAACTCTTTACACTGATCTAGTCACGTTTTAACCTACTACTACATGTTTCTTCTCTTATAATGATTTAACCTACTATATCACTTTGTAAATTATGTTTTTATGTGTTTCCTCTCATTAGACTAAGCTCCACAAGGATAGGAGTTTCTCTCCAGTATATTTGTTGGTGCATCCCTAGTGCTCAGAACAGTGCCAAGCACATCACAGGACATGATCAATTTGTTAAATGAATAAATGCTGTAAAAACATTTTTGCTGACTTCTTATGTTAGTTGGTGAGAAACTCATGCTTCTCATAAGCGTGTGACCAATGGTGCCATGTGTTGTTATTTTAATCACTGTGAATTTAAAAGTGGTATAAACCATGCAATACCCAGAGGTGAAAAAACAATGTCAAAACCTTATCAAACTGCTATGGAAAATACGTTTTAATAGTAGTAACTAATAGCTACTCTGTTATAACAATCAGCACAAAAGTATATTTATTATATTTACTATAAATATTTTCTCTCCCTGCATTAATTCATAACTGGTTGTAGGGAAGAAAATTCAGACAGAAGCCAGGGTGAAATTCATGTATTCAGAAGATTTTTGAATACCAAGTAGGTGCCAAGCAGTGTTTTGTCATAAGGACTAAAGTGGTGAGTAAGAAATACCTGTAAGGAACGTGTTCTTATGGCCTTTACATTCTGCGTGTTCCATGTTCTCTCTTGCTCTTGATTTTGTAAAAGAGATTGCTATGCCAGTATTCAAGGCCAGGTCTGAGCTCATGCATTTGGATGGCTCTGAGAAGGACAATGCCTAGCAAAACCACAAGGGGTGTGAGTAATAAGCAATATGGTGTTTAGTAAAAATTAAACAATGTTTTGAGCTCAGGATTTCCTTCCATACCTGCTATTCACATCAGTACTGATCGCAGAACAAGACTTGAGCCTATAAGACAAAGGAAAGTAGAGACACCTGCTGGAGTGACAGGGTGAGGAAACAGGAAGGAGCTGGTGACAAAGACTATGACATTTCATCTAAGGTCACAGAAAGCAAATGGTCAGAAATGTGAATAGACAAGAAAGTTCTGACTGCTAATCAAGAGTCTTAATAATTAGATATTACTAGTGCTTTTATTATAAAATATAAAAGGGTAATAAAGAACAATTTAATACTTGGAGTATTTAATTCAAAATTATCAAGTGTTAATTGAAAATCCATTATTTTTAGCTACTAACAATTAAAGTAATTATGGGAGAGTTCAATCTCCACTACAACATATTTTTTGAGGTAAAAGATACTGAAAAGGGTATTTTCCTTTTTTCAAAAAATTAAATCTCCTATGTAAATTAGAAAACAAACATTTAGGCTTCAAGAAGCCCAGCTGTTTTCGATAGATTGGATTTATTTATTTTCTAAGAGATGTAACAATGAGATAGATCTATGAGGAATGGAGGATGCGGCCCCTGAGGTCATGGTGGACGTGTTTTCTCAGTTTGCCCATGCTGTGCTAAAAAGCTGTTGTCTAAGGCAAAGGCAGCAGAAGAAAATGCATTAAAAAAAGAAAGGGCTCCTGTGAATTTATGAGAAGTGCATCACAGAGACAAATATTTCAGCCATGCAATTCCATTCGGCCTTTTCAGCTGTGTGTCCATAGCAAGTCAACGGCTAAATTGAAAAATCAATTCCAATTTAAATTATTGGAATAAAGAACACCAGTAGTCAGAGATAAAATGGCTTTGTTCTCTGAGATCCTTTTTAATTGGAAAGTTATTTCTTCAGGGTATTCTAATGGTTCTGAGGGAAGATTGCAAAATAAAGTTGATCGGCTGGGGGAAGGTTAATAGCTAATGTGCTTTCCTTGCTGTTCAGCCGCCTCCTGTCTTTATGACATCCCCCATCATATCTGGAAGGATTGAAGATTCTAAATCATTTGATACATGCAAGGACTGTATTTTCTTTTAGTCTTTCAAAAACAATCCTGAGGCTGGAACCTTGGCAGAACTTAATTTCTCTTTCAGCCTTTCTAACCGAACTCACTTTTGCTTACAAATGTCACAGGACCTTTGTCTTCTTTCTTTTCTTTCTTCTTCTTCTTTATTTTTATAAATGTTCCTGATGGGGATGTTTCTCTAACAATAGAGTGGTAATTAATGGAAATAAAAGATACCTGAAGAGGTTGCTAGTAAAAGCTTTGTTCTTCAATGACAGAAAAAGAAAGAAAACACTTTGCTGACCTGTATTAAACAGAGGAAAAAAAAATAGTTATAGACTTAGTAGTTGGAGAACAAAGGTACAAAGACAGGGCAAAGGAAAAAAAATTGTAGATATAGATAATGTGAATAAATATTATTATCAAAAAGTTAATATTGAATGCATTGAGAAACAAAAGTCATATTTAAAAAGCTTCAAACCAAAGTTAAAAACTAAAATTTAATTACACATTTAATAACCTTCGCTCTCCCTGTAGAAAATTGTTTGGGGCAGCTGTAGATTAAAAACCTTAAATGAGCATTTAATTTGAAATTAATAAAACAGTTATGGTATGTGTTAGGAAAAGTTACTGAGGTTTGCTTAGTATATTTAATTACTGTAAAAGAGATAAATCTCATTGCCAGGTAATGAACTCAGAAATGCAGATACAGTAAATATGTACTTACATTATTGTCATTAAGGCATTAAATTTGTGAGAATATGTAGGAATTTAATTAGCATTTAATAAGATAGCTATAGCAAATTACAGTAGTTAGATGTTAAATGTAAATTAATATTTTTACTATCTAATTGATATTAACTAATTAATTACTGTTTATTACATGGCAGCTAGATTTATCTTTTATGGTGTTATTAAATCTCAATTAAAATGCTCTTTTAAGAGGGAGCTTTCAATTAAAAATAATATTCTATAAGAATTTCATAACTCCCTTCTCCTTCAGGACTTGGGGTACAAAATGTACCAAATCAAATAACCAAGGTGGCTTAGAAAGGAACCCAATTGGGACTGTGCTTGAGTTGTTCAAACAATTCCAGACATTTCCAAGTAAGAAGGACTAATTTATTGAAAGTCATATTTTTTTACTATTAAAGTTATAAGCATGCATAGGCCTAGAAAGACCCTAACTTGAAAATCTCTCTCCATAGTTAATGATACTGGGTTCATGAATTATTTCTTCAAGAAAAGTGACTATGTGTTATTAAAATAAAAATGCTATTTATTATTGTTATTTCTCCCTTGGTGTGACTTAATATATCAGTTACAACATGGCAATTAATTGGGAGCAGGTTTTGCTAGAGGGGGGTTAAGTAACATCATGAATTCAGTAAGGGTCAATAATCAAACCTATTAGACTGGAGAAAAAAGAAAATGAAAGAGAAGGAAATATACAAGTTGAAATTTTATTTTTCTATCAGGGTCTGGTGGCTCCTGTTAATTCCTAGAATGTAGTGTGCTCTCAATAAATGTTTTCTGAATGGAATCCATTAAATCTCCCATATCTGGCACCACATAATTCCTGCAGCAACTTTATAGTTATTTTGAAATCTAATCTCAGACAGTATAGAGTAGAGGTTAATTATCCCCACAGTTTTTCTACCTCATTCAAGGTGTGACACCTTTGAAAAATCATATTACTATTACCATTACTATATATTACTATTCTGTGCCTTGGTATCTTCTATAATTACAGATGATAGAGCCCATCTGAGGATTATCATGAGGGCTAATGGAGTTAATAAAAGTAAGGCACTTGAGAACAATACCTAGCACATAGCAATAACTCAATGAATGCTGATTGTTATTATAACCTCCAATTTTAAAGGGATGGTATTCTCTACAATTTGGAGCTGGAGAAGATACATTATGTTCTAGCACACTAAAAACAATTGGAGAACAAATTAGCTTATTTTTATCTAGTTTTCTCCCCTTGAATAATTAATCTCCATTGTTGTAAATATTTATCATTACCCACAAGTCATTTTTTAGCAAATCTATAAATACTATGCGATTTTAATCTTTTTCTCATGAATCAATCCTTGAAGATCCATTGTCATTTTTGTTCCTACAATCTTCAAGCATAATGAAGATATTAAATAAAACCTATCTTACATTGATTCTTGCTTCACTCTACTTGATATCTAGCATCTCAGCTCAATAAATAGCCATTCATCATTATTTTTTTAGTCAGTGTTGGGTCTTGTGACAATATTCTTGCCTAAGCTAAGTGAAATTAATTTTCAGTTAATTTTGCCCAGAATTATTTTTAAAACACAAACATTACACTGCTTATAATGCTAACAGCTCATGTTTACCTCCAATATGTGAAATTTGCTCATAAGTTTATTACTCAAAAATTACTTGTTTATAATATAACAATACTTAAAATATATTTTTTATACTCAATTTCTGTTATTTTCTGAAACAATGAGCTTAAAATCAGGAGAAACAAATTCTGATACCAGTCACCACAGGCACACCATTTATATAATTAGCTTACTTTTACACTTTTGTAAGAAAGGCTTTGATAGAATAACCTTTTAAAAAAAACCTCAAAATCTAGCATGCTATTAAATTACACTCCAACGATAAGATTCTCTGTTACTTGTGTTTGACTTAGCATTTTTCTTTTGCTTGGCACTTCAAAATGTTGTGTTTTTTTCCCCCCAGAAATGAACATGTAGAAGGAATAAACTTTTAATGTAAAAACCATTAGCCACAAATTTAAATTAAGTGGGTGATGCTGTCTCCTGTTCTGTGAGGTATAGCAATGAGGATATTAATATACCCATGATTAAAAGAATAAAAAGCAGTGAAAATAATGGATGGTAAAGGCAAGTCCAGGGAGGTGTGGTGTCTTGTTTTTTTGATTCTTCATCAGTCTCAGCTGATTCAACCTTGGTCTTTAGATGTGTAAGTCTAAGCTCTGTGGCAGTAAAGAACTAAAGGAGAAATGACAGAGGATTTGACAGATGTGCAGAAAAAAATGCTTTACACAAGAGGAAAAAGAGTAAAGATGAGAAGGAGAAAAAGAAAGCAAACATTTGATCAGAGAAGCTACTGGGGGAAAAAAGAGGGGGAAAAAGTGGATAGAGGATACAAGAGTTCTTTGAATGTTGAGATATGTGCTTGAAATTTACTGAAAAGCACGTGGGGAGGACATTGATTTTCATCACTAATATTTTTAATGGATCCAATCAGAGTTTGACAAAGAGGAAAACAATAGAAATAAAAACAATGAGCTAATCGCTTTGAGGATCACCTAAAATAGCTGCAAGGAGAAGGGTTCAGTAGACAAGAAGAAACCGAAGTCACCAATAATGACAAAATTGTCTAAGAGGGGACAAAATTGAATGCTTAACTTAGCGTGGCTCCTTTGACCACAAGGTCTTACTCCCACAGGACAGGAAGTAAAGAGGTACTCAAGGATTCACTTGGCTCACAGTATGTGATGAACCACATTTTTGGATGTATTCCTCAAATTGTTCTCATTCTGCTCTTGGCTTTTGTATGTACCTGCTCATCTACTCCTATTCTTGATCTGTCCTTTAGGTTCAATGCATGATAATGTTATAACTGCTTCAACCTCAAATTCTCCCAATCTTCTGGCTCTTCACCTTAGCTCTGCTGCTTCAGTGCCCCTCAAAGGATAGTTCCCATTTTTACACAACTCTTGAACACCTCTCATGCTAGTACATCCAAGAGGAAATGGAAAACACTATTTTATAATGCCTTGACTTGCCAGCCACAAAAAGCCTTCCATATTTCACATGATACCAGTGGTGGCAGCATTAAAGAAGGAAAATGCTGGAGAAATAAATACATGGCATTATTCAGACAACACCTATTGCAGAGAAACAGGCAATATCATATTCCTTACTGGAGATTAATCTCTGGGTATTCAGATATATTGTACAGGAGGAATGGCACAGAGCGTCCTTTCAAAGACACATGAAAACAGGGCTTCCCTGGTGGCACAGTGGTTGAGAGTCCGCCTGCCGATGCAGGGGACAAGGGTTTGTGCCCCGGTCCAGGAAGATCCCACATGCTGCGGAGCGGCTGGGCCCGTGAGCCACGGCCGCTGAGCCTGCGCGTCCGGAGCCTGTGCTCCGCAACGGGAGAGGTCACAACAGTGAGAGGCCCGTGAACCGCAAAAAAAAAAAAAAAAAAAAAAAAGGATACATGAAAACAACCACTCCCTCACTGCTCTGCCCATGCTACTTACATGTCACAGATGTGCCTCTTACCAGTTCTGTATGACTAGCATGCAATATCCATTATTGGACCCACAGTAGTAAGCAAGTGGTGAAATGAATATATTCTCCAGCCCCCATTCTCAGAACATTGATATAATTCTGTTTGAGGGTGGAACAGTCATCTAGGTTAACAAAGGCATGAGTCTCTTACATAGATTCATGTGACCAGGGTGCCAGATCCTCACCATGCCTTCTCTCCCTTTGCTTTTCCTTCTCTTTTCCCTTTTCAATTTACTTTTTTTTTCTTCCTTTTTTTTTCTTCTTCTTTTTTTTCTTGCTTATTATTCTGTCTCCAAAGAGCTGCTGTCACCTGTCTCATCCTCTCCAGTGCCTCTGCCACAGCCCCCTTAGGCATCCCTACTCTCACCTGGACAGTGACAGCTGCCTTCCATCTGGCTTCTCCTCCGTGATCATTCCTTACACACATCTTTAGACACTGGAGTGTACTCTGAGGCTTAAGAGATTGGCTCAAGAGACTTGGACTCACATCAAAGCTTGGCCACTAGCCTAGCTGGACGACCTTCAACAGTTATTTAATCCCTCTGAGCCTTAGTTTGCTAACCTGTAAATTGGGGATGGCAACCTGGCTTGTTGTAAGGATTCAATTATACTTGATTATTATGAACTTAATACTGTTCTGGCATGGTAGCTGCTACTGTAATTTTCTTTTTTTAAATTTTATTGATGTATAGTTGATATATAATGTGTTAATTTCTTCTGTACGGCAAAGTGACTTGGTTATGTATATATAAAACCGAGGAAACATATATATACACATTTTTTCACATTATTTCCATTATGGCTTGTCACCAGATATTGAATATAGTTCCCTGGGTTATACAGTAGGTACTACATAGATTTTTAAATCTAGGAACAGTATGATTTTATTCACTTTATATTTTAATGGATTCCTAGTTGCTTACTTGCTGTGGTTTTGAGATTGCAACCAAGGGACCAAGGGTTTCCAGAGAGACAGTGTTAACCAGTGCCATCTGAAACTGATGAATAAAGTCCAGAAAAAGACAGTGTGGGTTGGCTGCATCAGTGGCTAAGCAAACCACAGAACTATGGGGAAAAGCTTACCATGGCACTTGGACAAAATACCAGAGCTGAACATCAGAGCCTGGGTTTGCTTTGAGGGTTGAGGATAGATATAAGACTTTTGACTGCTAGAAAGGAGTTTTGTATCTGAGAGTAGGTCAAGTGGGAACACCATGGCATCCGGGGAATAAATTTAGGGCTACTAAACTGTGCACTTCATACATAGTATCTTTCTAAGCATTTGGAGACACGGAGAAGAGTTTTACCCTACCTCAAACTTTAACACCCATGGAGGTCTTCACAGATCATTCTGTTAAGAAAGACAATATGGAAACCAGTTTCCTTTTGATGAGATACTTGCAGGTGATAGAAAATGAGAAATCAGGTAAGGGAATTTTAACATGAAAACTAAATTAGGCCTTGAATATCTATTTACATAATCAAAGGAGAGATTACATTTTTACCAAATTCATCCATTTTGTTACTCTTCAGTATCCAAAAGAGTTGTGCAGTATGACGCTGTGTAAAGGCACTGGGAGAGTAGTGGTGCTGTTTCTTGGGCATCCCTCACATTCTAAATTTGAATGTGTCCTTTATTATAAAATGCATAATTGATTTGAAAATAGTTGGAACAGAGGAAGAAAATAGAAAAGGTATTTCTCTGAGTTAAAGAAATACAGAAGTTATACCAAATAGAAGTTTTTTAGAGCACTGGTTCTGAAAATTTGTTGTGAATCCCTAGGTGACACACAGGAAACTGGAATGGGAGGGATTGCCTTTCCCCTGTCTTTTTACAAAGTTTTACAGAATATTCTGGTAAAGATCAAACTTTGAGGAACATTGAATTAAAGAGAAAATGCTGTACAAAAAAAATAATAAATACACTTACCTCTATTTACTTCTGTTTATAATAACGTACACTTTCAACACAACATTTTTGTGATCATTCATCTTGTCTGAGTGATCAATTTTGTTCGGAAATAAAATTTTCAGCCTCTAAGTAAATGAACATAAATATAGTGTTTCACTTCAATTTTGAGATACTGATTAATAGCAAGCATCATATTGACTCTAACTAGAATAGTTATAATATTAAAAAATGCATTTCTCAAAACCATAACATCTTTAGGTATGATTGTTTTTAAGAATGTATATATTAGAACTCTGCTAAGGTATTTCACTTTTTAATCCTCTTTCAAAAATTTTAATGATAAATCTCTATCTAATATTCTTTTTTAAGAATATATTTAAGATATTTTTTATTCTATACTTGACACATACATGTAACTTACCCATTAATATTAGTGGAAATAAAAATGTATGTGCATTCATTGATAGGACAATAAAATTCTTCATATCATATTTTCAAATATAAAATTATAACTTCTGAAAATGTATTTGATCTGAGCAGAAAAGCAGCCTAATGAGTAACATTTGATTGATAATACATTGCAATTCATAATTGATACAATCTTAGACCTGCCAGTGCAACAAAAGGTCACTTTGAAATTTGATGGGGGTTAGAGAATGGGATAAGTTGGAAATTATATTGTATCATATAAAGAAAGGAGATACTGACACAAATCTACTAATTCATATTAAATTAAAAATATCTTGAAAAGCATAGTAATTAACAGCAAGTTCCCAGAACTTGACATTCCACACAAATGTCACTCCCCAGGGTATTACACAGGAATTAGAGTGTCCTTTCACTGTCAAACTGATATATACCACTGAACAAGTGCTGGGGAAAAAGTCAGATTCTTGGTTGAAGTTTGGGCTTTAAATCGTAGATTATCCCACTTACTCCTGTTTCTGTCTTAAAAAAATAATTCTAAATCTTACTCCTTTCTTTTTATATCTTGAAGATACTATGTACTCATGTATTTTCCTTTGCATTAAAATAAATCAAAGTATTGGAGAATAGCTAAAAATGTTTTTGCAAAGCTCTCTGGGGAATGAGGTAGAGTTTAAAGTGATATCTTTATCCTATTTGAGCACAATATTTTACCCTCGGGGAAGAAAAAAAATTCCTCATGAATTTGTACGAACATTGTCCCCTAAAACCTCCAACATTTTTTCAACCTAAAACTACATCCACCTGTACAGAGAGAGACAGAGCATCAATCTACAGCCAGCCCCAACAGTCACATAAAAACCAACCTAGAGATTGAAGGCTGGGTCTGTTAAACTAGTGGTTAATATCTAAATTCTTTATGATCATGATCAATGTTTATCATTCTCAGTCACCCTTTCCTTTTTCTTATTATTTCCTCTTTCCTCTCTTATTAGTGAAGAACTCTTGACTACATATAAGCAAAAGAAAATAAGCAAACACCAAAAAACTCCTGTGTTTGAAACAAACATGTAGATAGTGGAGCCATTGGTCTAAGACATCATCACTGCTGAATGCATGCGGCCTCAAGCGCGTATTTACACTACTACTTTGTTTTGTTGTTGCCAAAACAAAGACATCCCTATCATAATTAACTCATTATCTGATCCCATAATACTTTGTGCATCTGTTCCTTTGACCCAAGCTCTCCACTTTTGCCTCCCTCTCGCACTCTACTGTTGTATCCCCTGAACTCTGGATCTGTGCTCTTTCTACCCTTCTCATTTTAAAACTCTTTGAACACTATCACATGTGAGTGCAAATAAAACCGTTTCCTTGTATGCTTCTTTTTTTTTTTTAACATCTTTATTGGAGTATAATTGCTTTACAATGGTGTGCTAGCTTGTGCTTTACAACAAAATGAATCAGTTATACATATACATATGTTCCCATATCTCTTCCCTATTACCTCTCCCTCCCTCCCACCCTCCCTATCCCACCTCTCCAGGTGGTCACAAAGCACCAAGCTGATCTCCCTGTGCTATGCGGCTGTTTCCCACTAGCTATCTACCTTACGTTTTGTAGTGTATATATGTCCATGCCTCTCTCTCGCTTTGTCACAGCTTACCCTTTCCCCTCCCCATATCTTCAAGTCCATTCTCTAGTAGGTCAGTGTCTTTATTCCTGTTTTACCCCTAGGTTCTTCATGACAACGTTTTTTTCTTAAATTCCATATATATGTGTTAGCATACGGTATTTCTCTCTCTCCTTCTGACTTACTTCACTCTGTATGACAGACTCTAGGTCAATCCACCTCATTACAAATAGCTCAATTTCATTTCTTTTTATGGCTGAGTAATATTCCATTGTATATATGTGCCACATCTTCTTTATCCATTCATCCGATGATGGACACTTAGTTGTTTCCATCTCTGGGCTATTGTAAATAGAGCTGCAATGAACATTTTGGTCCATGACTCTTTTTGAATTATAGTTTTCTCAGGGTATTTGCCCAGTAGTGGGATTGCTGGGTCATATGGTAATTCTATTTGT
Source organism: Globicephala melas (assembly GCF_963455315.2). Taxonomy (NCBI): domain Eukaryota; kingdom Metazoa; phylum Chordata; class Mammalia; order Artiodactyla; family Delphinidae; genus Globicephala; species Globicephala melas. The sequence continues at coordinate 45,136,325 of NC_083331.1, forward strand.
AGTTTTTTAAGGAACCTCCATACTGTTCTCCACAGTGGCTGTATCAGTTTACATTCCCACCAACAGTGCAAGAGGCTTCCCTTTTCTCCACACCCTCTCCAGCATTTATTGTTTCTAGATTTTTTGATGATGGTCATTCTGACTGGTGTGAGATGATATCTCGTTGTAGTTTTGATTTGCATTTCTCTAATGATTAGTGATGTTGAGCATTCTTTCATGTGTTTGTTGGAAATCTGTATATCTTCTTTGGAGAAATGTCTATTTAGGTCTTCTGCCCATTTTTGGATTGGGTTGTTTGTTTTTTTGTTATTAAGCTGCATGAGCTGCTTATAAATTTTGGAGATTAATCCTTTGTCAGTTGCTTCATTTACAAATATTTTCTCCCATTCTGAGGGTTGTCTTTTGGTCTTGGTTATGGTTTCCTTTGCTGTGCGAAAGATTTTAAGTTTCATTAGGTCCCATTTGTTTATTTTTGTTTTTATTTCCATTTCTCTAGGAGGTGGGTCAAAAAGGAACTTGCTGTGATTTATGTCATAGAGTGTCCTGCCTATGTTTTTCTCTAAGAGTTTGACAGTTTCTGGCCTTACATTTAGGTCTTTAATCCATTTTGAGTTTATTTTTGTGTATGGTGTTAGGGAGTGATCTAATCTCATATTTTTACATGTACATGTCCAGTTTTCCCAGCACCACTTATTGAAGAAGCTGTCCTTTCTCCATTGTACATTCCTGCCTCCTTTATCAAATGTAAGGTGACCATATGTGCATGGGTTTATCTCTGGGCTTTCTATCCTGTTCCATTCATCTATCTTTCTGTTTTTGTACCAGTACCATACTGTCTTGATTACTGTAGCTTTGTAGTATAGTCTGAAGTCAGGGAGCCTGACTCCTCCAGCTCCGTTTTTCATTCTCAAGATTGCTTTGGCTATTCGGGGTCTTTTGTGTGCAGAAATACAAAAGATCATGAGAGATTACTACAAGCAACTCTATGCCAATAAGATGGACAACCTGGAAGAAATGGACAAATTCTTAGAAATGCACAACCTGCCAAGACTGAATCAGGAAGAAATAGAAAATATGAACAGACCAATCACAAGCACTGAAATTGAGACTGTGATTAAAAATCTTCCAACAAACAAAAGCCCAGGACCAGATAGCTTCACAGGTGCATTCTATCAAACATTTAGAGAAGAGCTAACACCTATCCTTCTCAAACTCTTCCAAAATATAGCAGAGGGAGGAACACTCCCAAACTCATTCTACAAGGCCACCATCACCCTGATACCAAAACCAGACAAGGATGTCACAAAGAAAGAAAACTACAGGCCAATATCACTGATGAACATAGATGCAAAAATCCTCAACCAAATACTAGCAAACAGAATCCAACAGCACATTAAATGGATCATACACCATGATCAAGTGGAGTTTATTCCAGGAATGCAAGGATTCCTCAATATACGCAAATTAATCAACGTGATACAGCATATTAACAAATTGAAGGAGAAAAACCATATGATCATCTCAATAGATGCAGAGAAAGCTTTCGACAAAATTTAACACCCATTTATGATAAAAACCCTCCAGAAAGTAGGCATAGAGGGAACTTTCCTCAACATAATAAAGGCCATATATGACAAACCCACAGCCAACATCATCCTCAATGGTGAAAAACTGAAAGCATTTCCACTAAGATCAGGAACAAGATGAGGTTGCCCACTCTCACCACTCTTATTCAACATAGTTTTGGAAGTTTTCGCCACAGCAATCAGAGAAGAAAAAGAAAGAAAAGGAATCCAAATCAGAAAAGAAGAAGTAAAGCTGTCACTATTTACAGATAACATGATACTATGCATAGAGAATCCTAAAGATGCTACCAGAAAACTACAAGAGCTAATCAATGAATTTGGTAAAGTAGCAGGATACAAAATTAATGCACAGAAGTCTCTGGCATTCCTATACACTAATGATGAAAAGTCTGAAAGTGAAATCAAGAAAACACTCCCATTTACCATTGCAACAAAAAGAATAAAATATCTAGAAATAAACCTACCTAAGGAGACAAAAGACCTGTATGCAGAAAATTATAAGAGACTGATGAAAGAAATTAAAGATGATACAAATAAATGGAGAGATATACCATGTTCTTGGATTGGAAGAATCAACATTGTGAAAATGACTCTACTACCCAAAGCAATCTACAGATTAAATTCAATCCCTGTCAAACTACCATTGGCATTTTTCACAGAACTAGAACAAAAAATTTCACAATTTGTATGGAAACATAAAAGACCCCTCGTATGCTTCTTAAATGGAAGCTTTCTTCTTTACATTTGGTCTGAAAATGGTATTACTGTTATCTCTTCTGTTCATTGTCCCAGATCATGAAAATCTTATGAAATCCCAGTCTTATGAAAATCCCTGCCCTTTTTGTATGGAGAAAAGGGAACCCTCCTCCACTGTTGGTGGGAATATAAATTGGTGCAGCCACTATGGAGAACAGTATAGAAGTTCATTAAAAAAGTAAAACAGAGTTACTGTATGATCTAGCAATCGTACTCCTGGGCATACATCCAGAGAAACTCTAATTTGAAAAGATACATGCACCCCAATGTTCATAGCAGCACTACTTACAATAGTCAAGACATGGAACCTAAATGTCCATCAACAGATGAGTGGATAAAGAAGGTGTAATGTATATGTATGAAATGGAATATTACTCAGCCATAAAAAAGAATGAAATAATACCATTTGCAATATGGATGGACTTAGAGATTATCATACTGAGTGAAGTAAGTCAGATAGAGAAAGACATCATATGATAATATTTATATGTGAAATCTAAAAAATGATACAAATGAACTTATTTACAAAACAGAAACAGACTCACAGACATAGATAACCAACTTATGGTTATCAAAGGGGAAAGGTGGGGAGGGATAAATTAGGAGTTTGGCATTAGCAGATACAGACTACTATATATAAAATAGATAAACAACAAGGTCCTACTATATAGCACAGGGAACTATATTCAATATCTTATAATAGCCTATAATGAAAAAAAATAAGAAAGAATATGTATATGTATAATTAAATCACTTTTCAGTACACCAGAAACTAACACAGCATTGTTAATCAACTGTATTTCAATTAAATAAAGAAAATTCATACTCTTTTGAACTTCAGTTTATTAGGCTCTTTCACAATTCTCCCTCCTCATTGCTGTCATCTATGGACTATGTTATCCACATCCAATTCATTGAAAATAATTGTGATTGTTCTCCCTAACTCTTGATATCATCATGAAGATCTTCCAAGGCCATGATAAATAAATACCCATTTGCCTGAACCGTCCCTGGTGGTGTAGTGTTAAGATTCAGCACTCTCCCATTTGCCTGGTCTCTCAGCTCCTTGCCTTCATCATCTCTAGGGACTTTACTTTCATTCCATCTATTTATTCCAAAGGATTTACTCACCACTATGACTAATCAATACAGTCTGCATTCTCTTTAAACCACATCCCTGTCCCTTTCGCCCACTCAATCATTCTCTAATCTGAGAAGCTATCAGATGGAAACTTCCTCATCTTACTTCCAAAAATCTACAAGGCCCCCCTGCAATTACACTAATTTTCTATGCCTTCCTTTTTTTTTTTTCAATTTAAGAATTATCCCTTTTCCTAACAAAGACAAAACCCTTCATATTTGTTCTAGATGCCAGATCTTACTATCCTATCCTATCCTATCCTCATCTTTATCTCTTCACTCTCCTATATTTTCAACTTCTCATTTTTTATGGATCTTTCCTGCCAGAATTTAAACATTATTTTGATCATCACACATAAAGCTCTTATGGCTGTTCTACCTCTATTATAAAATCTAACCAGTTGTTGACTATATACACTGCTTTCTCTTCATCTCTCCTTCATTCTTCAATAAATTCCTATATTGATTTGATTGCCAATATTTCATTAAAATCTGCTGTGGCTAAAATCGCTATAGATATTTTCTTATGCTAAGATCACTGAACAATTTTTTTTTTTTTTTTTTTTTTTTTTTTTTGCCGTATGCGAGCCTCTCACTGTTGTGGCCTCTCCCGTTGCAGAGCACAGGCTCAGGACGCGCAGGCTCAGTGGCCATGGCTCACGGGCCCAGCCGCTCTGAGGCATGTGGGATCTTCCTGGACCGGGGCACGAACCCGTGTCCCCTGCATCGGCAGGCGGACTCTCAACCACTGTGCCACCAGGGAAGCCCTGAACAATATTTTTTATATTTCATTTGAACCTGACCACTCAACAGTATTCTATAAAGTTAACTTTCCCTCTTTCTTGAAGATACCCTTATCTTGACTTCTATGACACCTTCAGATGGTATTCCCTTTTTTTTTTTTTTTTTTTTACTTTTTGGCCACAGTATGCAGCTTACAGGATCCTAGTTCCCTGATTAAGGATGGAAACCGCACCCTCAGCAGTGAAAGCATGGAGCATGGAGTCCTAACCACTGGACCGCCAGGGAATTCCCTCAGCTGGTATCCTTTTCCCTCAGCTGGTATCCTTTAAGTCATACTTGCCCTACCTTTGCCAGTCTCCTTCATTACTCATTTTCTTCTACCTATTCGCTTAAAATTACTCAGGCTTCATTCCATGACTCTATTCCTTCTTAGCTTTCATAATCTACACAGTAACCTCATTACTCCCCACATTTATATATTATCAAGACATCAATAATTCAAAATATTTTAATTTTAAACTAAACTTTCCTTTTGAACTTTGGATTAATATGTACAACTGATTGCTTGATATCTCTTTATCATGCATCTCAACTGATCATAGATAAAAATAAATTACTGATCTTCCACTTGAAATCTGCTGATTCTCCATGTTTATTTTTAATAATCTCAAAAATTGTCATGTGACGTGTCATACCAAAAAACCAAGAGACAATTGAGACAATATTCTTTCTTCCCAATGCCACCTATCAAGCCCTATAAATTCTACTTTCAAAATACAGTACAAGTCATTAATTTCTTCCGCTCTCCTTTTGTATCACTTTCGGTCTACCTGAAATCATTTATTTCTTGATTATTACAAGGTCCTTCCAACTTTAATCCACATTTCTCTTTTGCTTCTTCTAATACAGGCAACTATTCTAATTCAGCATATAGATATAGCTATACATGTGTATATCCCACTTTACTTATGCTTATAGAAAGTGAAAATATAATTGCACCATTTATGAATTCTCACAAACTTTTACATGCTCATATAGTAAAAATACAGAACATTACTAACACTGGGGATGCCCCCCTTGAACTAGCTTTAAGAGATTACCCTCTCTCCTAATTTCTAACAGTATGGAATATATTTTTTAATTTATTAATTTATTTTTGGCTGTGTTGGGTCTTCGTTTCTGTGCGAGGGCTTTCTCTAGTTGTGGCAAGGAGGGGCCACTCTTCATCGCAGTTCACGGGCCTCTCACTGTCGTGGCCTCTCTTGTTGTGGAGCACAAGCTCCAGATGCACAGGTTCAGTAGTTGTGGATCACGGGCCTAGTTGCTCTGCCGCATGTGGGATCTTCCGAGACCAGGGCTCGAACTCGTGTCCCCTGCATTGGCAAGCAAATCCTCAACCACTGTGCTGCAAGGGAAGCCCCAGCATGGAATAATTTTGCCTGTCTTATCATTTACCATTTTTTATATATAACCTTTCATCACTAAATTTGAAATCATTTTCCCAAAAAATGAAATTTCAACACCTAACGTTTGTGATTCCTGAAATAAAAACTAAGGATACAACTTCTAGATGCTCCCCACAATCACATATTATCTCTTTATGAAAAAGAAATGTAAGCCAATGAGTAAGAGTGAGAAGTAAATAAAATAAAAATACACACAAAAAAAGAAAATATGACCTAATAATTGGAAAACACTTCTTAGACCTAAAGCTATGCTTTAAGTCTCATTGGGCATTACTTGATTCTTGTTTTGTCTTTTATTACATTAATTTAAAGTAGAAAGTGAAAATTAGTTTGTCTTATGTCATCCATGTCTACTATGGGATTATGTGTCAGTATCAATTTAATTTTAATTTAACTTACAAGTGTTCCAGATTTTCTTTCTCTTTTACCACAATGACAATTAAAGAAGTTATATGTAAAATAGCTTTTGAAAGAAGAGATTGAATAAGTCACAATTTGAACATTTCTGGGGTAGTGATATGAATAAAAATTATGACAAAACCTTTATAGAGAACTAGTATGGACCAACTACAGATTTTCTGTCCACTTTCTCACAACTTACACTTTTGTCTATTATTCAAAATCCTTCTTCTATTGAGATGGTTTAACATACTTCCCAATGGCAAAATTGAGGGGTTAACCCAAGTTATACTTGAAAGGTGGAGTAGACTATAAATATCTATTTACATAACTTAGAGGCCAGGCAAAGATTTTAATTTTAGCAAATTCATTCAATTCTGGGTAATTTCACTTTATCAAGGCTTTCCTAAATAAATGGTTTTTGTACTTTGGCACAGCAAGAAGGCCCTGGACAAAAAGGAGTATCAGAGCTGAAATCCAGTTATGTCATTCACCGACCTAAACCCCTGAATGAACACTGAAATGTATTTGAAAATTTTCCTGTGAAAAGGAAAAGCTATAAAACTAAATGAAATGGGCAGTCTCAGGTGCCACCTACTTCCAGGAAGATAGAGTCTGAAATATGAGTCTACCCAAGTTAAGTGCCTGCTTTCATGAAAATCAAAACTTCTTAGAGACACATAACAAAAATCATATTTTCTACAGTGTGCCATTTATATTGCTCAGAATATATTTTAAAAATAATGAAGACATGAAGAAATAGGAAACTGTGACTGAAAGGCAAGGAAAAAAGCAGTAACGATAAAACCCTGAGAGGGACGGCTTCAAGACAGTGGAAGAGTAAGACGCAGAGATCACCTTTCTCCCTACAAATACCTCAGAAATACATCTACAGGTGGAACAGCCCCTACAGAAGACCTACTTAATGCTGGCAGAAGACCTCAGACCTCCCAAAGGCAAGAAAATCCCCATGTACCTGGGTAGGGCAAAAAGAAAAAATAGACAAATAGGGACGGGACCTGCACCAGTGTGAGGGAGCTGTGAAGGAGGAAAGGTTTCCACACACTAGGAGCTCCTTCGCAGGCAGAGACTACGAGTGGCAGAGGGGGGAAGCTTTGGAGCCGAGGAGGAGAGCACAGCAACAGGGGTGCGGAGGGCAAAGCGGAGAGATTCCCACACAGAGGATCGGTGTCGACCGGCACTCACTAGCCCGAGAGGCTTGTCTGCTCACCCGCCGGGGCGGGCGGGGGCTGGGAGCTGAGGCTCAGGCTTCGGATGTCGGATCCCAGGGAGAGGACTGGTGTTGGCTGCGTGAACACAGCCTGAAGGGGTTAGTGTGCCACGGCTAGCCAGGAGGGAGTCCGCGAAAAAGTCTGGAGCTGCCGAAGGGGCAAGTGACTTCTTCTGGCCTCTTTGTTTCCTGGTGTGCGAGGAGAGGGGATAAAGGGCGCTGCTTAAAAGACCTCCAGAGACGGGCGAGAGCTGCGGCTATCAGCGCGGACCCCGGAGACGGGCATGAGACGCTAAGGCTGTTGCTACAGCCACCAAGAAGCCTGTGTACAAGCACAGGTCACGATCCACACCTCCCCTCCCGGGAGTCTGTGCAGCCCACCACTGCCAGGGTCCCGTGATCCAGGGACAACGTCACCGGGAGAACGCATGGTGCGCCTCAGGCTGGTGCAATGTCATGCCGGCCTCTGCCGCCACAGGCTCGCCCCGCATCCATACCCCTCCGTCCCCCCAGCCTGAGTAAGCCAGAGCCCCCGAATCAGCGTCTCCTTTAACCCCGTCCTGTCTGACCAAAGAGCAGACGCCCTCAGACGACTTACACGCAGAGGCAGGGCCAAATCCAAAGCTGAACACCGGGAGCTGTGCGAGCAAAGAAGAGAAAGGGAAATCTCTCCCAGCAGCCTCAGAAGCAGCGGATTAAATCTTCACAATCAACTTGATGTACCCTGCATCTGTGGAATACCTGAATAGACAATGAATCATACCAAATTCAGGAGGTGGACATTGGGAGCAATGATATATATATATATATATATATATATTTTTTCCCCCTTTTTCTCTTTCTGTGAGTGTGTATGTGTATGCTTCTGTGTGTGATTTTGTCTGTATAGCTTTGCTTTTACCATTTGTCCTAGGGTTCTGTCTGTCTTTTTTTTTTTTTTTTTTAAATAGTATAGCTTTTAGCACTTGTTATCAATGGTGGATTTGTTTTTTGGCTTGGTTGCTCTCTTCTTTCTTTCTTTTTTTATTACTTTTTAAAAATTCTTTTTTTTAATACTTATATTTTACTTTATTTTATTTTATTGTCCTCTTTCTTTTTTTCCTCCCTTTTATTCTGAGCCACATGGATGAAAGGCTCTTGGTGCTGCAGCCAGGAGTCAGTGAACAGGCACTAATCCCCTCCACCAGGAAGCCTACACAACCCAGTGAACCAACCTTAGCCACTGGGGACAGACACCAAAGCAACAGGAACTACGAACTTGCAGCCTGTGAAAAGGAGACCCCAAACACAGTAAGTTAAGCAAAATGAGAAGACAGAGAAACACACAGGAGATGAAGGAGCAAGGCAAAACCCTACCAGACCTAACAAATGAAAAGGAAATAGGCAGTCTACCTGAAAAAGAATTCAGAATAATGATAGTAAAGAAGATCCAGCAGCTGGGAAATAGAAAAGAGAAAATACAAGAAACGTTTAACAAGGATCTAGAAGAACTAAAGAGCAAACAAACAGTGATGAACCACACAATAAATGAAATTAAAAATTCTCTCGAAGGGATCAGTGGCAGAATAACTGAGGCAGAAGAAAGGATAAGTGACCTGGAAGATAAAGTAGTGGAAATAACTACTGCAGAGCAGAATAAAGAAAACAGAATTGAGGACAGTCTCAGAGACCACTGGGACAACATTAAATGCAACAACATTTGAATTATAGGGGCCCCAGAAAAAGAAGAGAAAAAGAAAGGGACTGAGAAAATATTTCAAGAGATTACAGTTGAAAACTTTCCCATTATGGAAAAGGAAATAGTTAATCAAGTCCAGGAAGCACAGAGAGTCCCATACAGGATAAATCCAAGGAGAAAAATGCCAAGACACATGTTAATCAAACTATCAAAAATTAAATACAAAGAAAAAATATTAAAAGCAGCAAGTGAAAAACAACAAATAACACACAAGGGAATCCCCATAAGGTTAACAGCTGAACTTTCAGCAGAAACTCTGCAAGCCGGAAGGGAGTGGCAGGACATATTTAAAGTGATGAAGGAGAAAAACTACAAACAAGATTACTCTACCCAGCAAGGATCTCATTCAGATTTGACACAGAAATTAAAACCTTTACAGACAAGCAAAAGCTAAGAGAATTCAGCACCACCAAACCAGCTTTACAACATATGCCAAAGGAACTTCTCTAGGCAGGAAACATGAGAGAAGGAAAAGACCCACAATAACAAACTCAAAATGACTAAGAAAATGGTAATAGGAATATACATATTGATAATTACCTTAAATGTAAATGGACTAAGTGCTCCAACCGAAAGACACAGACTGGCTGAATGGATACAAAACAAGACCCATATATATGCTGTCTACAAGAGACCCACTTCACACCTAGGGACACATACAGACTGAAAGTGAGGGGATGGAAAAAGATATTCCATGCAAATGGAAATCAAAAGAAGGCTGGAGTAGCAATTCTCAAATCAGACAAAATAGACTTTAAGACAAAGACTATTACAAGAGACAAAGAAGGACATTACATAATGATCAAGGGATCAATCCAAGAAGACATAACAATTGTAAATATGTATGCACACAACACAGGAGCACCTCAATACATAAGGCAAATACTAACAGCCATAAAAGGGGAAATCGACAGTAACACAATCATAGTAGGGGACTTTAACACCCCACTTTCACGAATGGACACATCATCCAAAATGAAAATAAAAAAGGAAATACAAGCTTTAAATGATATATTAAACAAGATGGACTTAATTGATATTTACAGGACTTTCCATACAAAAACAAGAGAATACACATTCTCCTAAAGTACTCATGAAACATTCTCCAGGAGAGATCATATCTTGGGTCACAAATCAAGCCTTGGTAAATTTAAGAAAATTTAAATAAATAATCACTTTATTATGTAGAGGGAACTTTCCTCAACATAATAAATGCCATATATGACAAACCCACAGCCAACATCGCTCTCAATAGTGAAAAACTGAAACCATTTCCACTAAGATCAGGAACAAGACAAGGTTGCCCACTCTCATCACTATTTTTCCACATAGTTTTGGAAGTTTTATCCACAGCAATCAGAGAAGAAAAAGAAATAAAAGGAATCCAAATCAGAAAAGAAGAAGTAAATCTGTCACTGTTGCAGATGACATGATGCTATACACAGAGAATACAAAAGATGTTACCAGAAAACTACTAGAGCTAATCAATGAATTTGGTAAAGTAGCAGGATACAAAATTAATGCACAGAAATCTCTTGCATATACACTAATGGTGAAACATCTGAAAGTGAAATTAAGAAAACACTCCCATTTACCATTGCCACAAAAAGAATAAAATATCTAGGCATAAACCTACCTAAGGAGACAAAAGACCTACCTGTATGAAGAAAATTATAAGACACTGATGAAAGAAATTAAAGATGATACAAATAGATGGAGAGATATACCATGTTCTTGTATTGGAAGAATCAACATTGTTAAAATGAGTCTACTACCCAAAGCAATGTACAGGTTCAGTGCAATCCCTATGAAACTACCACTGGCATTTTTCACAGAACTAGAACAAAAAATTTCGCAATTTGTATGGAAACACAAAAGACCCCGAATAGCCAAAGCAATCTTGAGAAAGAAAGACGGAGCTGGAGGAATCAGGCTCCCTGACTTCAGACTACACTACAAGCTACAGTAATCAAGACAGTATGGTACTGGCACAAAAACAGAAATATAGATCAATGGAACAGGATAGAAAGCCCAGAGATAAACCCACACACATATGGTCACCTTATCTTTGATAAAGGAGGCATGAATATACAGTGGAGAAAAGGCAGCTTCTTCAATAAGTGGTGCTGGAAAACTGGACAGCTACATGTAAAAGAATGAAGTTAGAACACTCCCTAACACCATACACAAAAATAAACTCAAAATGGATTAAAGACCTAAATGTAAGGCCAGACACCATCAAACTCTTAAAGGAAAGCATAAGCAGAACACTCTATGACATAAATCACAGCAAGTTCCTTTTTGCCCCACCTCCTAGAGAAATAGAAATAAAAACAAAAATAAACAAATGGGACCAATGAAACTTAAAAGCTTTTGCACAGCAAAGGAAACCATAAACAAGACGAAAAGACAACGCTCAGAATGGGAGACGATATTTGCAAATGAAGCAACTGACAAAGGATTAATCTCCAAAATTTATAAGCAGTTCATGCAGCTCAATAACAAAGAAACAAACAACCTAATCCAAAAATGGGCAGAAGACCTAAATAGACATTTCTCCAAAGAAGATATACAGATTGGCAACAAACACATGAAAGAATGCTCAACATCATTAATCATTAGAGAAATGTAAATCAAAACTACAATGAGATATCATCTCACACCAGTCAGAATGGCCATCATCAAAAAATCTACAGACAATAAATGCTGGAGAGGGTGTGGAGAAAAGGGAACCCTCTTGCACTGTTGGTGGGAATGTGAATTGGTACAGCCGCTATGGAGAACAGTATGGAGTTTCCTTAAAAAACTAAAAATAGAACTACCATACGACCCAGCAATCCCTGAGAAAACCATAAATCAAAAAGAGTCATCTACCACAATGTTCATTGCAGCTCTATTTACAATAGCCAGGACATGGAAGCAACCTAAGTGTCCATCAACAGATGAATGGAATAAGAAGATTGGGACATATATACAATGGAATATTACTCCACCATAAAAAGCAATGAAATTGAGTTATTTGCAGTGAGGTGGATGGACCTAGAGTCTGTCGTACAGAGTGAAGTAAATTAGAAAGAGAAAAGCAGATACCGCATGCTAACGTATATATATGGAATCTAAAAAAAAAAAAAAAATGGTCATGAACAACCTAGGGGCAAGACGGGAATAGAGACACAGACCTACTAGAGAATGGACTTGAGGATATGGGGCTGGGAAGGGTAAGGTGGGACGAACTGAGAGAGTGGTATGGACATATATACACTACCAAATGTAAAATAGATAGCTAGTGGGAAGCAGCCATATACCACAAGGAGATCAGCACAGTGCTTTGTGACCACCTAGAGGGATGGGATAGGGAGCGTGGGAGGGAGGAAGATGCAAGCGGGAAGAGATATGGGGACATATGTATATGTATAACTGATTCACTTTGTTATAAAGCAGAAACTAACACACTCTTGTAAAGCAATTATACTCCAATAAAAATGTTTAAAAAATAGAGAAAAAGAATAATAGTCCTGGGCTTCCCTCGTGGTGCAGTGGCTAAGAATCCACTGCCAAGGCAGGGGACACAGGTTCGAGCACTGGTCCGGGAAGATCCCACATGCTGTGAAGCAAATAAGCCTGTGTGCGTCAACTACTGAAGCCCATGCGCCTAGAGCCCATGCTCCGCAACAAGAGAAGCCACCGCAATAAGAAGCCTGCACACCACAACGAAAGAGTAGCCCCCGCTCGCTGCAACTAGAGAAAGCCCGCGCACAGTAACGAAGACCCAGTGCACCCAAGAAGAAATAAATAAATGAATACATTAAAAAAAAAAACAACCCTGAGATTATCCTGATACTGAGTTTTATAGAAAATAGGTTAAATTATCTATTTTTATATATCATAACATAAAAAAAATTGATGACAATTAATGAAGTGTCCATCAATTGATTAAGGAATAAACAAAGTGTGATATATACATGCAGTGGAATATTATTTGGTCATAAAATAGAATACGTAAGCACAACAACATTGATGAAACTCAAAAACTTTATGCTCTATGAAAGAAACCAGACACAAAGGGACAGGTATTGCATTATTCTATTTATATTAAATATCTGGAATAGTTAAACCCATAGAGACAAAAAGCAGGTTAATGGTCTCTCCAGGGCCTGGAGAGTGGGAGGAATAGAGAGTTACTGTTCGATGAGCACAAGGCTTTCTTTTGGAGTGATGAAAATATTTTGGAACTAGATAGAGGAGGTAGCTGCACAACATTCTGAATGTACTGAATACTACTTAATTTTACACTAAAGTGGGTAATTTTATGTTATATGAATATCACATCAGTTAAAAATGTAAAACAGAAATTAAAAGCTTCTGCTCACCAAAACAACATCATTCAGAAAATCCAAACACAAGCCATATCCGGAAAAAAAATATTTGCCATGTATATATGTCAAAGAGTTTCCATCTTAGATAAAATATGTCTATGGCATTATAATTATTGCTATAAAAGACAGCCCAATTTTTTAAAAGACTGGGTAAAACACTTGAATAGACTCTTCAGAAAATAAAATGTATGACAGCCAAAAATTGCATGAAGAAATGATCAAATAATTAGTCATCAGGGAACTGAAAATTCAAACCATGAGTTACAACACACCATAAGAATGGCTAAAATTAAAAGATTGACAACACCAAACATTGGCAAGAACATGGAGTAGTGCAAATTTTCATACACTGTTGATAAGAATAAAGAAGAACTAGCACTATGCAAAATGGCTGGCAGTTCTCTTATAAAAAATAAATAATACTCCCTGATGGCCCAACAATTCCACTCCTAGGTTTCTATCTAAGAAAATTTAATGCCACACATATAAAAAACAAACAAGCAAACAAAAAATACTTGACAGAGAATGTTCATAACAACTATATTCAAATGCCTCAAAACTGTAAAGAACCCTAATGCCCCTTGGGAAGAGAATGGATAACCCAATATAAATATTTGTATATTCACACAATGGAATACCACCTAGAAATAAAAATAACCAGTCTTCAAATACACGCAATAATATGGGTGAATCTCCAAATGACATGCCAAGTAAAAGGAGAAAAAACTTTACCTAAAACAATATATATCGTAGGATTCCACTTATGTGAATTTCTAGAGCAGGCATAACTAATCTATGGCAAAGAAAAATCATAGCAACAGATGCTTCTATGGAGATGTAGGATAATATTAACTGGAAAGAGGCAGGAGGGAACTTCCTTGGGTAATAATAAGAATTTACACCCAGAAGAGGATTAGGTTACACAGGCTATGCATTTGTTAAACATTTTATTAACCTGAAGAACTCACTGCTAATGAGAAGGTAAAATGTTTTAAACACTTATGTGAAATATTTCATAACGTTGAAAAAATATTTATGCTATGATCCACTAAATAATTGCGTTTCCAAATATAGAACCATAAAAATACATCTTATATGCACCAAGATATATGTAAAAAAGAATATTCAGAGAAGCATTGTTTATAATTGTCTGAAACTGGAAACAATTTTAATGTCCATCAGTAATAGAATAAATAAATAAATTATGCTACACAGTGAAATATATAGCAAAGTAAATGAATCAACTAGTACTACACCCAACAACGTTGATGACTCTTACAAATGCAATTTTGAAAGGGTAAATCAAGACACGAAATATAATTACAATGTGATTCCACTTTTACAAGTTCTGAGAACAGGCAAAACTAAACCATATTATTTAAGGATATGGTCATAAATTCTAAAACTATTTTTTTGAAGAAAGCAAAAATTTTCATGTAAAATCCAATGCATTGGTGGGAAGGAATTAACAGAAAAAAATAGACTGTGGAAAAGCTACTGAACTGTACATAATTTCTTAATTATTCACCTTCTTGATATTTACTTGGATCAGTGTTGTGTGTATAAAATTTTAATCTATGACACTCATTTTAAAAAGAAAATCTTGGCAAAACACTTTTGTTACTTCTACAAACTTGTATTAACCATCTGCTGTTTGGAGACCACATGAGTATAATGTTAGCCTGTGGTTTAATATATGATATATATAATATGTATATTGTATATATTATGTTTAATATATACAACATATATATAGGCTTATATATTTTCCAATGATATATGTCAATTGCTATAATATGTATCATCATATAAACTATTAAGATAATACTTAAATATAAAAAATTCAAATAAGTATTTTACTATTCAGTGGACTAATCTATGAGACTTTTGTGCATGAGATGGAAGAAAGTAATTTTTGCCTTCTAAGCAAATTTGTTTTCTTAGGTTATACAGTAATTGTGATCATGTACTGAAGCTCCTTTTAATAAAGCTTGGTTTGCCTACTTTTGAATATATCTGGCAATAAAGTGTTTTAAAATGTGAAAGGGAAGAAATCAAGTATGATTTTGAATGCTTGGTATTTCTGACTCCATCACAAATGTTACATTTTTAAAGGAGGTGGACTGGCAAGCTTTCCACTGTTGTTTGCTTTTCATAGGAAAAGTACCTGCAAATAAACCTTCATATCTACTAGTTTGGCACCTCAAGTCTATTCTTGAACTGATAGCTGTTTGACATTCCATGATGAATGGTATGTGCTCAGCTATTTCAGAGTTTTCCGTTACTAAAATTACATTTGTAATGTAAGGATGGGTTATTATTAGCTAAAGCTTTTATTTCCTGGGATTAGGTAAAATGAAAGGGTTATTTCTGTTGATACACCCCATTTCACATTGCAATGCAACTATTCAACTGAAAACACCCTTAGATTTCTATTTGAATGGTCAAGGAATGACTGATTATGTGTTATTGGCCTTTAAAGGGCCAGTGTCACTAATAGCCAAAACAAAGTTATTCATTTAATAATTCTATAGAATTATTAATTCTGTAGAGAGCTATTTAGATTTTTTCTCAAATTTTTCCTGCAATATTACTGAAAGACTTCAAGACATTTAACAAATATGTGAAATAGTAGCACTGTATTATCTTTGGAAAATGTCAGATGAAATTTTATATTCATATCTAAAAATAATACTTGCTGGGACTTCCCTGGTGGCACAGTCATTAAGAATCCGCCTGCCAATTCAGGTGACACGGGTTTGAGCCCTGGTCCGGGAAGATCTCACATACTGCGGAGCAACTAAGCCCACGTGCCACAACTACTGAGCCTGTGCTCTAGAGCCCGCAAGCCACAACTACTGAGCCCGTGTGCCACAACTACTGAAGCCCACGTGCCTAGAACCCACACTCCACAACAAGAGAAGCCACTGCAATGAGAAGCCCGCGCACCACAACAAAGAGTAGCCCCTGCTCGCTGCAACTAGAGAAAAGCACATGCGCAGCAACGAAGATGCAACGCAGCCAAAAATAAATAAATAAAAATTTAAAAATAATAATAATACTTGCTTACAACATTGGTAAGATGTATTTTTTATTAATCATTTAGCAATTATCTCTGTTTAGGAATACTTATAAGCATGTGCCATCATTGGGATACACTACCTTGTATAAATAATATCATGCTGCTTACCATTGTTTGAGAAAGGATACAATTGATTCAGGAAATACCAAGGGATTTTTCATGGGAGTAAAAATGTAGCAACACAGTTTATGGTGAAGATGGTTTATGAGAACAAGAGTTATTCCCCTGCAAGTGAACAAATCTTTAGTTCTACACCTGCCATATTTAGCACAAATAATTGGACCCACATGATGTCGATATTATTAAAAATCATCATGTTCCCACTGTTGTAGATAGTATTATACAAATATAGTAAAATATAAATTTCTGAAAAGAGAAAAAATGCTGCAATTTCTCTGAATCATAATAAACTGGATATATAGAAATTACTCCTAAACCTAGCACTTCTAAAGGAAGTAGTTATAATATATATTTATTTAATAATTTAATTAAATGATAAACTTAAGTGACATTTAGACAAGTCATAAAACATATATATGCTATATTCTTATATTTAAAATCAAATAACTTTTTAAACAGTTGGGCGAATATATGAATGTAGCTAGAAAATATATCTAGAACCTATTCAATAACCCTAAATTTTCTGACAATAGTAATGAAGAAAATTATTTCATAATAGCAAATCTGCATGTATAATTAATATAAAATGAAGCTCAGTTGCTGCATTGCTTCTCACATTTAAAACGATTAAAAATTCAATCAAGAGCAATGCATTGATAAGGGAAAGTTAACATAAGGATAAAATAGTAACTTGTTAAACATCATCCTAAATAACTATAAATGCAAGTGAGGAGCCCAAGTCTTCATCTCATTCTTTTTTCCTTTTTTCTGTTTAAATGTTGATTTGGCCTCTGAAAATGAGAATTTAACATGGAAACACGATGGAGAAGTCTTCCTTACAAGAACGGTGACAACTGTGCTTCTACTTGCCTATCTAGTGCATCTGTCCTTTCCGGCTCCTGTCTACAACACGTGCTGCTTTCCTGCAGCTACTCTGCAAAGTTTGCTCTTGTAACCCATGTAGACAGAGGAAGAAAGAAAAAAAAATCCCTTTTTAAGGAGTGTTAGCACCCAAGTCACCTAGTCTTTCTATGTGGATAACATGACTCTCCTGTTTTTCTCTTCAGTTTCTCCATATGAGAATTACAACCTCAGAAATCTGCAGAGGGTTTAGATTTCCACTAACCCCACTGCAGGCCACTGAGTTCTGCAGTTTCCTCTTTCTCAAATCTTTCTCTCTCCCCTCTCAACCTATCTATGCACCTCTCTTTGACTCCTCATTTTCTCTTAGTAGAAATTAGCTAGCCCAGGATTTTAAGTACAGAAATGAGCATCTTTTACAGTATGAATTTTATGTTTCCTGGTGTTTTTTAATGATATGCTAATTTGAGTCTCCTGTATTGCTTTGAATGAGAGGCTACAGTTTTAAGGGTGACCCCTATTCTTCTAATCTGTTCTTTAATTGAAGTAGAGATCTAAAAACCTACATAAATGCAGAGGCAGATTGGGAAATGGAATTTCTTCTTTCCTTAGGTAGTGTTAAGTTATTCACATATTTAGACAGTTACATAGGCAATAAGCCCATATGAGCTACTATTTAAATATTATTTTGATAGTCCTTGGGGCTGATGCAGACTCCCCCTTGTCTCCAAAATAATATTAACCACCTCTACTTCCCTTGACAACAACATGGGAACAAAGCCCGGTAGCTGCTTTAACTATGCCTCTTCAGAACAAAGGTTAAGGTATTCTAGGAATGGAAAAAATTATATTGAGGATTGCACGTGGAGTAATTCTTTTTTATGTCTTTTTAATCTCTCCTTACATTCTAAATGAGAATAGGTGAGGAATAGCAATGAACATAGACTACGTGCCTAGTTGGGTTTCTATCTAGCTGACTGTAACCCATAGGCCACACCATTATCCATCACTTTGCCTCAAGTACTATAGAAGACATTGTTTCCCCTATAATTATTACCTCACAATGTCATACAATGAAAAGTAAACCACCTAACTAACAAAATGAATTATAAGAAATTAAAACATGTAATATTGTTTCAAACTATACATTATACTGTTCATACTTTTCTCCTTGGAGTTTCTTTAGTAATAGGAAGGGCAATTTAAATGCAAAATGCTTTTTTTTTTTCAAAGAGGGCGTAAACCTATAAATGCATCATTGCACACGTGGATGAACCTTTCATAAAAATGGAAAGTGAGTAATGAGGTGCATCTATCTCCCCAATATGATTACTTATGAAATTCTATGGCAGGCATATTCATCTATGATTAAATAATTCTCAACAGTTCTCTGCCAAACTTTGAAAAATATTACACTTGGGTTTTATTTGTGAATGTTTTTATTCCAGATTCTATGAACCCAAATATTTCTCTTATCTCTCCCTTGAATGAACCCAAATATTTCTCTTATCACCTCTTACTAGTTACTTTCATAAATAATAACTAATATGAAGGGTGACAGTGCTCAAAAATACTTTGCCTATTTTGAGAGATTAATATAGCATTGGATTTTTAATATCTCCACCCCAAAATTGATTTATCATTTGAGATAATATTCTTAAATGTATATATACTATACCTAACATCCTTGATATTTATTTATATATATATTTATAGATAGATGATAGATAGATATTCAGAAAGTTCATGGGAATATTCTTTACTCTTGAGGCATAGACTGAGCATGGTTATAGCAAAGTGTCCACTAGGGAGAGCTGCCTTACAGCATACCACAGCTAACAGCACGGCCAAACTTGATAACTCTCCATCATCAGTAACAGTAATGGAAAAAATAACAGTAGATTTCCCAACCAGGTAAAGTTAGTAATAGTATCTTCCCAACATTCCATATCACTGTGTGATTATTTATGATTCACAGGTATCTGGAACAACATAAATCATCAACTTAGGAGTTTGCTCCCATTTCATTATGGAAAGAACCCTGTTCCAAACCATTGTTATTGTCCAAATCCTGTCTCCTCTTTGGCTGAGGAAAAATAACTTTATGATAATATTCCCGATTATAAGAAAAAACAAATCACCATGTGCATCTCACTGAATATTATAAAAAGTTGTTATTTAAAATAAAATAGATTTATGTAAAGAAGAAATAACTGAAAAGCAAAACATTGCTTTTAAACATTTAAAAAACATTGATAAAAAAACAACTGCAAAAACTAAGCAGTTTTGACTATGGAACAAGGCAAATAAACTCTGCCACAATTTTTAATAATGAAGGGTATATATTTTAAAGATTATAATATGATATCATCCTTATAATCAAGATTGTAGTTTCCAATCACTGTACCAATGTTAAAGAAAAGAGAACATTTATATTGGATTTTGTTTGTGTTTTAAGATTATTTAAGCACAAGCTGGTTCCTCATCAAAGGGGAATGAAAAAGCCAAGTCATTCAGATTATCTAGAAAAATAAAATTCCCTGCTAATATGCATCATTTAGACATACCTCATAAGACTATATGTGCTGAAAATCATAGCATCGGTGATTTTATATTAAATCTTTTAAATTATATTTTAATTACAATTTGAAACCATTTTTATTGAATATATATGTATATACATATATATGTCATTCCTCAGTTACATGTGCCTATTAATATGTGTACAACCTTTACCAGTTCTTTCCTTTTCCTTTACTCTGATTTTACTTATTATCCTTCCACATCATTTAGCTTTGGTTCTAGCTTAACAATTTTTCTATTTTGCAATTGAGTTTAAAGGGAAATGTTATTAAATCAGGGAATTCCATAAATATTGGTTAAAAGTTATAAATAGGCTGTCTTCGGTATTTGTCAACATAGAGTTCTTTCAATTAAAATATTTCCTGGCTACCACAGCGTGGAAGCTGCAGAAATTGGCTCCACATCCAGCTGGCTGATTCAGTAAGAAATCAGCTGGCCTCAATTTAGATTTCTTTTCTTTTAAAGCAGTGCCAAATTGAGGATTAGTATATTGTGGAGAGGGAGGCGGGCAGCTCCACCCCGATCGGTCGTTCTTCATTCCCTAGAATGGGCTTGCCATCCTAGCCCCAGCTGTGCACTGAATTAATCTACACAGGGAGCTTCTCTAGCTACACAGTTTTCAACAGGCTCATCAAGGTCCTCCACCACTTCTGACAAAAGTAAAATGTGGATCTGCTGACTCTGGATTAGGGAGTCTTTACACAGGCTTTAAACGTAGGCATTCACAAGCACACTCCAAATACACACACACACACACACACACACACACACACACAGAGCTTTTATTTGCCTATTTATGAAGACAGTCAACTGTTAACACTGAATCCTAGGCAAATTGGGTAAGTGTATAACAGACAAGAGCAGTTCTTCAGAAACAGGTCCATCTCAGGGAATGTGTATGATTTTACTTCTCCAGAACTTGTTCTTCCAAATTAAGTGTGTAATAATAATGTAGTTAGCAACTAGCCTGAGATGGGACACACCCTTTTCACTGCCACTTGCAAATATTTATGTCATTACCATGTCCCTGCCCTCTTCTTAGAGTAGCTTCTACTCAAATCCCCCAGGCCAAAGTCTATACCCTAGCATTTCCATGTTCTTCTTCACAGCTTCTCAAATCCCATGAGTTAACTAAGTGACTCTATGAACGAATCTTGTTTTTCTACAACTAAGGAAGTATAGCACGTGTATTCAATTTTATTGTGTGTTATTTTTCCTATAAATTTTGACCTTTTGTGAAAAATTCTCAGTCTTTATTTTTGAAGTATTGCTGATGATAATATCTAAGAATATTGCTTAGGGTTATGACCTCACTCAAACTGTGAGCCAGCTAACCATGTTTGTTTAGGTTTTATCTTGTTTTACATAATCTTCTATCTGTAGACCATGAAAGTAATTTACTGTCTGTATTTTCATAAATATCCAAAAATACATTATATTCACAATTAAAGTTTTTTCAAAAAAAGACAATTCAAAAAGAATTTTAGCAGAAATATTTAGCAGATATCTCATTTCATCTCATTTTTCTCATAACTGAGGATTTTCTTTATAATTTGGATGAGTGAATAGAAATATACATCCAGAGGAGCTCTTGACTAGTCTCTTACAAGGATCTACAGCAATCATATTAGTGGAATTAACATTCTGACAAAAAAGATATAAAAAAGATAGCAAAGATATTAATAATGATATATGTTGATAAATATATTTCAGGCCCTGGTCCTCTGTGTCTTTACCTATGAATATATTTCATACATCTCCTTAATTTAATTTCTTAATAACCACTGTTTTTTTAACATGTTCCAGGTCCAAGGTCAACTGCTATAGCTTTCCAGCAGCAAACTTAACTTTCAGGTTTTCCTCATGATTTCCATAAAATTTTTAATAGTGGGCCATGAAGTTATCAAACCTTCACCTATGCAAAACTTGTCTGAAGTGGCTGAAAAAATAGGAAATGCACTTGAAAACATCAAGTTGTGTGTATAGAAATAAAATGAGAAATACATAAAGAAATGAAAAGTAAAGTGTTGGTCACATTGTTGGTATCTGCCTATCATTCCTACAAATAAAACAAGCTGACCTGTAAATGTGAATGTTCACCCAGTTTATACAAAAGGCATACTTGCCTCCTCTCTTTTCAGAGGTGAATTTAAATATCTGTATTATATTTGTGTGTTTGAAGAGAAACAAAAGCAATAGCAAGAAGAAAACAGGAAAATAAATATATCTGTGGATCAAGAAGCAATTTCAATTGCAACTGCTTGTGTAGAGATGAAATAGTTTCTGGTGCCAGACTCACAGTAGGAAAACGTCATTTGGATCCTTTGCCACTGTTGTGTTGTATGGGATCCCGTAGGAAAACGAAGGGAAGTGCTTTTCATTTTTGGCCACAGTGCCTGAAAATATACAAGGAATGAGGAGGAAAACAGGGTGACATCAATGGTCATAAAAATGTGACCTTCATCTTGATATAATAAGACAAATAAAAAGTTTCCACAGCACCTGGCATTTAAACATTAAAGGAAGTTGTAAGGACAACCTATTCTTTTACAATGGGCCTATTATTCTGTTTTTCCAAATATTCCCAATATTCACACTTTTGAGTCACTGAAAACTTACTATGCTACCTCAGAGAAAGTTAAAATCTTCAGAAGCTAAACTAAATGTGAGTCATTTTTGCCACTTTAGGTAAAAGCACTGTGAATTTGTATTAGAGAACCATCTTTTTTCCATTGGTTGCAGTCTGATCCTTCTGCCAGTCCAAGTGATTGTCCCTACCAAGGAATGATGCTCAATAAACTAGTTGGTTTCTCTCTGCCTGGAACTGAAACTTCCTAGACATTATCATACTAAGTGAAGTAAGCCAGACAAAGAAAGACAAATATCATATGATATCCCTTGTATGTGGAATCTTAAAAAAAAGGATACAAATGAATTTATTTACAAAACAGAAATAGACTCACAGACATAGAAAACAAACTTATGGTTACCAAAGCAGGAGGGAAAAATTAGGAGTTTGGGATTAAAATACACACACTACAATATATAAAATAGATAACCAACAAGGACTTACTGTATAGCACAGGGAACTGTACTCAATATCTTGTAATAACCTATAATGGAAGAGAATGTAAAAAGAAGAATATATATATTTATACATATAGGTACAACCGAATCACTTTAATGAGCACCTGAAACTAACACAACATTGTAAGTCAACTATATTCCAATAAAAATTTTAAAAAAACAAAAAACTAGAGACCTTGGGGCTGGTTTAATCTTAAAGAACTGTCCCTCAGTTGCCATTATCATCAACTTGGGAAGTGTACAGTTGTCCTGATTTCAAGACTTCTCAAACTTTTTCCCTCAGCTCTTCCTTCATTTATGCTCATAATTTTCCTATAAGTTTTTCTGTTTGCTTAAGTTATCCAGAGTGAACTTCTCCTAAAACCAAAGAACCAGAAGAGACAAGAAGTGGTTAACTTTGTGTGCATAGATAAAATTACAGTGACAATTTTATTAAAGATAGAATGTGTGTGTGTTAACTCTACTCTAAATTGCATGTATTTATTTTATCTGAATTTAGTGCTCCCTCACCGAGTTTTTAAAAAATGATAGTAATAATAATAAAATTAAAAATCTAGTGTGTCTTTTTTTCTGTGATCCCACTTTGAATTGGCCATCACCTAGCTATGCCCTCCTGATTTCCCAGACAGTCAGAACAGGGTCCTCCTGGAGAAACCAAGAACCGGTGGATCTTGAGGAAAGTTGCCTTTTTCTGGATGTAGAATAGTTCTTACAGATTTTTTTCCTTTATTAGAATTAGATTTCCTTATAATCCTTTCTTTACACTATATTTAAAATATAATGAAATATACAATTTGTTGGGTCTTACCTAAGGAGGAGAAAAAAAGACATGAAACATACAAATATACAGTTATGCATACATATTTATGTATAGTTTTTAAAATAAAACTTCCATAATTTTAGGCATTGGGAAGAGTCTGTTGATTATTTACAAGATAAACATACCCTCTTCCTGAAGTAAGCCAGAAAGGGAAAAACAAATATCGTATATTAACGCATACTTGTGGAATCTAGAAAAATGGTACTGATGAACTGATTTGCAAGGCAGAAATAGAGACAGAGATGTAGAGAACAAATGTATGGACACCAAGGGGGAAAAAGGGGGGTGGGATGGAATGGGATATTGGACTAACATATATACACTTATATGTATAAAGTAGATAACTAATGAGTAATTATTATTACTAAAAGTAATAATAATAAATTATGTCTGAAACCTCAAAAAAAATTCACTCTTCCTTCTTTACCAACACACGTTTTTGGGGCGAATGAATAAGAAACATGCTCACTGAAAAATAGTGTTTGACTCCTATCATTATAGATAGCAGTGGCCACGTGACTAACTTGTGGCTTGTATGAGGCTGGTTAAGGTTTTAATGGGGGCTTCCTAGATAACTCCTTATAAAGGTATCTGACTTAGCCAAAAGGTAGTTTTAGTCCCTCTATTTCTTTTTGATTTTAATCTCTCTTACTTGGAACGTGGATGTAATTGCTTGAGATTCAGCAGCCATCTTGTAACCACAGACTGAATATAAAAGCCAGGCAGAGATAGAGATAGATAGATAGAGAGAAAAGACTGAAGGCACTCAGAATATTTATGAGGTCAGCCAGAAGAGCCTCCATATCAGTGCTGGACTATCTACCTTTGCACTTATTTTACAAGAGAAAAACTAAATAAATAAAAACCTCTGTCTTCTTTAAGCCACTATCTTCTTTAAACCATTATTTTTCATATCTTATATTTGCAGTTGAATTGCTGGAAGATAGAGCTACCAACATGTTTTTTTCATCTTTAATACTTTATAATTGAATTTACCCTATTGCTATCTTTTCATAGCACTATTAAAAGTTTCTTGTTTTTACATTTGTTTTTGGTAGCAATAGCTGTATAGTTCTAGTCAATAGGTTGGATATCACATTGGACAACATAGATTCACATCCTAGCTCTTTCACTGAGTAATTTTACAGCATTGCTCAAATTTTAAAATGTTTCTAACCTGCTTTTTTTTCTTCCATAAATTGGAAAAAATAATTATGATACCTATATCAGAGAATCATTCTGAGAATTAAAAAATGCTTTGCACAGTGCCTGACACATTATAAATAATTGATAGATGATATTCATTATAATAAATTATACTGTATATGCAAATGGTAGTACTAGTATTATCTAAGCAGCAGGAAATAAACACTCAGTTTTTCAGAATAGGATGTTGGATTGTATCTATCTAAATGTGCCCTGTGGTCTAGTCACTCTTGAACAATATTTACAACATTTTAGAGTTATAAATTTGTATAATCAATGACTAACAAGAAAAAGTAAATAAAAATTATATGAGAATCAAATTCATAATTCTGACATTCATAATTTTGTATCCTAATCAAGTGAGAGGTAACATAAATATATATCCTAAAACTCATGGAAATTGAGAATTGTGTCCCTTTCAAACTTCAAGCTACCTTTCTGTTCATCTCTCTCTGCCATTTTTACCCAAAAATAAAAAGAGTAATACCAGCTGCAAATTGCCAATAAGAAATTACCATTCGGGTCTAAGAAAAAATGTATGTATTTCCATGAATTATACATATAAATATTGTTTCTTCTCAGGTATGTATTTCTACCTCAGCTCTTTTCTTAAATTAACTCCTAATACACACAACCAGATACATATCTCAATGACAAAAATCTTTTAAAACACCTTTCAAGCATTTTTTTTAGCTCCACTATTTGCTTTCAGATCTTTCTATCCCTTGCTCTGATGGGACCAAAAATATCTATTTATTTTGGTAGTCAGGTATATGGGCTATTATTTAAACATCATTTTCTGTGCACCAATCATTTATATAAAATGAAAAACTGATTGATATTATGAAGGTGCCAAAATACTGCTACTTGTTTGATTAAGAAAATTTGTTTTGTTTTATTTTATCTAGAATGATTTAGAGTTATCATTTTAATTACATTTCTCAGCCTCTGACCTGGGGTAGCTAGTAAAATCACTTTTCTTAAACTCTTTAATTTCAAGTGCCATGCTTTTCTTTTCCTCAAGACTCTGTAAGATAGGTATAACATTAAGAAGGCCAGTAGTAAGAGTAAAAACCCTGCTCCTTTTGTAAACAGACATCTATAAAAGAAGAAAGAAATTATCAGAGTTAGAAGATCAAACTCTGCAGTTTATTCACATGTGAACCTTGCTAAGGTGGAAGTATTCCACCAGAGTCTAAAGTAAATAAAAATTTAGGCTGAGATAGGAGAAGAAATGAAAATTCTACTTCAGGGGAGGCTAGGGAAAACAGGATTTAGTGCACAACATTAGTGTGAGATTTGCTTATTTAAGTGGCTTATTATATCTGCATTTTGATGACTCTTATTTCCACACTCTGCTTTCCTGACACTTTTCTACAAATAAGAAAGTGTATTTTTCTGCACCTCTACACTAATGATTCCTCACTCAGCAAGACTTGCACTTATTAAAGCTTTTTATTACCACTTTGTTTAAAGAGGTGTTTGGACTCTAGCAGGTAGGCAAATCTAGAGGGGAAATCCTTTTGAAAGTATTCATAATGGAATACAAGAATGAAAAACAAAGTTAATTGCTGTGGGTTTTTTTTCCTGGTCTCTGCAGATACATCAGATTCAGATTCCTGCACTTTGACTCAGTAATATGTAATAAATGTTCTCTTAGGTTCAAATATCTAACAGTGTAAGAAATTCCTTTCCATTTACCATTGTGTGAATATAAACATTAAATTCATATTAGGGGACTTCCCTGGTGGCACGGTGGTTAAGAATTCGCCTGCTAATGCAGGGGACACGGGTTCGAGCCCTGGGCTGGGAAGATCCCATGTGCTGCGGAGCAACTAAGCACGTGTGCCACAACTACTGAGCCTGTGCTCTAGAGCCAGTGAGCCACAACTAATGAAGCCCACAAGCCTAGAGCCCATGCTCTGCAACAAGGGAAGCCATCACAATGAGAAACCTGTGCACTGCAACAAAGAGTAGCCCCCACTCGCCTCAACTAGAGAAAGCCCGCGCACAGCAAGGAAGAGCCAACACAGCCAAAAATTAATTAATTAATTAATTTTTTAAAAACCTAGTATTAGGATGTGACCTACTGAAGATAGAACAATGAAGACTCATTATTTCTTTCTCTTCAATAAGAAAGTGTATTCTGAAGAAAATTCATGGTGCTAATACAAATCAGTTCTATCATTTTCTGACAAATGGTTCAGCCCATCTTCAATAATACTGTTTTTTAGTAATTTTTCTAATTGAAAAGTTTCTTTAATTTTTATTTTCTATTGTTTTATTGATGAAACTTAGTGGAGTAATGGAAATAATAATAGATACATTAATATTTTGCTGAATGTCTTTCTATTAATAATGTTTGCACTTCCCAGCCTATGATGCCCTCATAGATGGACAAATGTACTTAGTCTTTAAAGAATGATGACAACTCTTAATTTTTATTTTAAGATGAGTCATGAGTGTTCCAAATCCATAGAATTGTCTAGGCAGTAGAAATCTTGAGCTTTAGAAACTTCTTTTATGGTATGGCTTCCTTAGTTTTCAGCATTCAACTAGCATGTATTGCATACTTATTTTAAATGATAAAAATGGGTCCATACTGTAAAAATGAATGAAGTATGGTTGAAAAGCTGAAGGACCTTAGATACCACTAACTTGAACAAAAAATGATATGGTTACATTTTCAGAAAGAAGAAAGCACAGAGAAAGAGTTCCTACTTTGAGAGAGACTCCTAAGAAAGTTTTCACTAGGGACATGTTCAAGATGAGTAGGAAACTGAAAAAGAGCATTCAGTTCAAGAATTTTTGGAAAGAGAAGGTTCCAACTGCATTGTTTGTTCAGGAAATCAGGAGCTGCTCTTTCTTGCAGTAAGAGATTGTTACCAGGTGATAAGGCATAAGGAGAAAATGAAGGAAGTTTGGGAACAAGTTGTGAATTTTTCTGTTACTGCCAAGTTTCTGATTTTTGTTTGTTTGTTTTTTTGTTTGATTTTGTGTCTTAGTCAATGCACATTACAAGTAAGATCAACTCAGGTGGTATTACAAAACCTTTTTTTTTTTTTTTTCATTTTAAGGGAGAGGTTCTATTTCTCCTTGTTTTATGTAAACAGGCAAAGGAATGTTTTCTGTTCAAATGGGTTATCATCTGCTCCTTATATTGTGTCAAACATGACAACTCTCTTCTGGGTTGGGAAGCTATTACTTCAGGAGGGTCTAATGCCCAGAATTTGGAGTGCTGTAGTAGAGCAACATTTAGCCATTGGCTAAATATTCCAAGTCAGTACAGGATTTTTAAATATCAATCTTATATAGAGAGTTGTTCAAATGTAAAAAATACATGTGGAATTTGTTAATAAGAACATGTCAATACAAACTATCTCTCTTTTCTGAATTGGAGTACCATGTAGGTATCTAGATGCTTTGGATCTTTGAGTTCAGAACCATCCAGAATTTCTACTATTTGAGTCCTCCTAGGTCATTTGAGAAATATAGTTATCTTTGCCTCATGGAGTAAAACGTATTTGTTGCTTTTGCTTCCACATTGCTTTCCCTGCACTTCAATCCCAGTAGATAATTTACATACAATAAACAAGAAATGGATAACATTTCTTTTTCTTCTGCAAGGAGAGGAAATTTATACCCCATCACTACCAACCTCCACTTTTCGCTGTTGTCTTAAATCGGCTGATTTATAGATATTTCTCAAATTCCAGTCTTCATTTGATACTGCAGCTTTGTTAGTACACTCTTCTAAGGATTACTTCCAATATCATAGGTCTCTGGCAATCCTTGGAGGATACTATTCTGAATGCCAGTTCTCTCATTTAGTAGTAAATGTTCATTCTCTATTGCCTTCTATAAACATCCTCAAATGCTCTATCCTCTTGGATACCTCAAAAATGTGCTTTTCAAATGCCCACACCTACATAAATCCTTCCCTCTCACCTTAGAAAGCAAGACTGCATTCACTAAGCTTCGTTTAGATCTTTATTCTTTTGCAGAAACGTACCATATTCAGCACTAAATCATCTGTACACATGTAGGCTTCTTAATAATAGAAGTAATGCTTATCTAATTTTGTATTCCCAACACTTCAGCACAATGTCAGCACTTAATAAATGCCTAATAAAAAGACATAATATATATGTGGTAAAGTATATTTTATAATAAGCTTTTCAAGAAAAATCAGGTGTCATGTATGCATTCTATTACGTGGACTTCACCTAACATTTTCTAGAGCAAAGGTAACTGTTTCACATCTAAGATGGGAATAAGCACTGACATTATCCCAATTTTGAATGTTTTCTTATTATTTCTTAACACTTAAAATTAAAATATCAGAAAATAAGTTTTTCTTTCATGAAAGAACTAAGATGTTGAAAAGTCATTGAACATTATTTTTCCCATTACAATTAGTAAGAGGAATTTAGACCTAGCACTTGACTTCTTGTTTGCAGATGATTCTTGGAACAGAGTTGTTATTTTTGTAGAGGGAAGCTACAAAATTCAATTCATGAACAGTTGTTCTTTCCACACTATTACACTAGATATGCCTGTTATTCTCTGGAAGGCTTGTCATTCTTATGACTCTCTAGAAACACTTTGTTTGAGGTCAGAGAAAGAGGTTGCATTCTGATGATTTGGTTTGCCTCCTATGGCTTCCTCCTTACTCTTGAAATACATTCTTTCCAACAATGGCATCACTGAAAGGGACATTTAATGATGACAATAAGAATAAAATGTCTGATGAAATAGCTATTGGATTCTTCATATTTATAAAGACAATAATTATAACTTTGACATTAATTGCAGCCCATTGGTGTTTTTTTTTACTCTGCCCTTGCCAATAAGCTCTAAATCCAGGCTTCAATTTCTTTTGCATTAACTCTACCTTGAATATAATGATTACCATTTAACTTGGTGGTTACATAATCCTAGTGAGATTTTAATGTAGACATTTTGCCTTAACTTTCTTTCCTTTAACAACAACAAAAAAGGAAAAGGTGGCCCCTAAGTAAATGAAACTCAATTTCACGGCACATTATCTCTCTCAATTCTTTCCTCACAACTTTCATTTTCATTAAAATCACAGACAACCATAAATTAATAATTTCTTCAGATTGACTAAATGCAGGCCATACTACTTAGTTCTTACTTTCCTACAGTGGCCCTTCTTGCTTGAGCTGGAAAAATGTTAATCTAGATAATGTGGCTTGCCCCTTGTCTTACAAATCTGTTTTGCAGTTTCACTGATCTATAATGGTCTGTTCTTATTAGATAGTATTAGCTTTATCTTTTGTTCACTCAAGCTTTTACATTTTGCTTGGAAGATAACTATTGCAAACTCGCAGTTGAAATGTGTCATTATCTACATATCTATTATATTTCAGTGCTTCTCAAAATGCTTTCTCTGTTTACTAACTTATTTGTGATTCCACGTATTCATAAATGTATTGTCCATTCACTTACAGTGTATGCTAGAGACACTTAAAAGGAGAAATGAGATATACAGACAAAATTTTAACCCTTTATAATTATGAGAATTTCAAATAAGCTATATTATTTTACAGTTCAAAAGATTTAGACAGTATTTGTTTCACCTAAAGAAACAGTAACTAAAAATTCAATTCAACTGCTTCTTTTCTGATATTTGAAAATGCTGATTAGCCTTAAGACAGGTTATTATATTGTTTACTTAAAACTCTACTTCCTTAGACAGCTTTTTAAGATATATATCTATTTTTATAGAGGATCCAGAAGGAACACAGTCACACAATTGTGCTTTAGTACACTAAGAACAATAAAATACAGGATCTGCCAGCTGAAGTGGAAGTTAACAGTTTAGTCTCTGGCAATGTTATTTTTGAGAATGCTTTCACTTTCTTAAGTTTAGTGAAGCTAGTGGTTGATTTGAACTAGAATTCCCTCCATACTTTAGAACGCATGCTATAGTGAATGATGTGTTCATGTAAGTTAAATAATTTAGGTTATAGAAAAGAAAAAAAACCTTTTGGTTAACAATATATTCATATTTCTAAATTTATTTCAAGGTTTTTGAAAATTAAATATTTGAAGGTGTGATAAGGAAACCTTACCTTTAGCGCAAAGTTCAAATCACTTACATCACAACACAACGGTGCTCTCAATGAAATTCTTAAATAAACATTCTCACCTTCTGCCCTATGTGACAAACATTCCTCTTTAAAATGTTTCTTTTTTCCTTTGGATTACCTATAACTCATCTTTATTTCTACCATCTAAATTGAAACAATATACTCCAGGATTGGAAGATATCATATTCATCTCTGCTCAGTTAGTGAAGGAAACAATTTATAAAAACAAAATAAATTATTTTTCAAGGAATATACTGTAACTGATTCAAAAACTAAACTCATTCAGTGAGTATATTTTGACTCCATTCAAGTTATGGCAATTTTTAAAATAATAGCCTAGGTTGACATTCTTCAGTGTTAACTGATATATGTAATTGCCACCAAACTAATTTGAACTGATGTTATCAAGTTATAGAGAAACATGGCACTTTTATTATTCAATTTTCCAATGAATTTTTTCCTTAACCAATGATTAATCACATAAGCCACATATACTAATGATTATATCCTGAAAAGGTTCATGTGTATGGAAGGCATAGTTACCCTGAACCCCACAATCTAAATAGTCCCAGAAGAGACATTTGAAATGACTCATACAATACAATAGTTTGAAATTGATCTGGGAATCTCATTTCCCTCTTTGTACCAAAGCTCAACTCTGTTTGCTATAAATATTATGATACTATTTTGCACGTATTACTTCATTCAGTGCTTTAGCTAAAACATAACTTGCCTAATCATACAAATTAATTTTAGAGGCATTGTACTTTTAACCCCATATTCCAAAATGCATTTTCATAGGGAAGCAAATGGAAGAATTTAAGTGTATTATGGTAGGTAAACTATTAATCTTTTTCTATGTTTCAATTAAAAAAGAAAAATGAATTAAACATATTAGAATTTTATCATTAAAGTTAACTAGATTAAGGGAATGATGTATAACAGATTTTATTTTCTTTTTAGTCTCAGGCCAAAGATTTATGTGTACATTTTCAATAAGTTCCTCCCCTGATATAGAAATATCACACTCTCTAATCGTTTCTTTTTTGAGTCTATTTTGTAGTCATGTATATATTTTATATTGTAATATATGACATTCATGTAAATCTTAAAAAGAAGCAAGTGACCTCTATTGCTTAAAGGGTTCATTTATTAATTGCCTATCTGTAACTGTGAAATTAAGTGAAATGGGCATTGTTGTCCAGCAGACCTTATATCTCTGACCCATTTTGTAGCCTTTCCTGGTGTTTTGACATGTTACTTATATTCTTTGAACCTCAACTATTTCTTTGGTAAAATGAGAATACACTTACTTCATAGGATTATTTTGAACATTAAAGAATAAAATATTTTAAAGTTCTTGGCAAGTAACACCTCCAAAGAACATGTGTTTGTCCCTTTATTTTACTTTTTAAAATTATTGGCTAAATGGAATTTTAATTCTTTAGTAAGACTAAATAGCAGTGGATTATTTAGAAAATAGCTTATTTTTTTACAACATGGAAGGGATGTCTGTATTTTTTCTCAAGATTAGCTTAAGAAAGAAAATGTTATGTTCTATGTTATAATGTACTGTTGCAAGAAACATGGCCTAATTCCTGTTCAAGCTGTAACTAATGTTAATAAATTTCAAGCAGTTATATTACTGTCTATGAGGAGGAACAGCAAGAGTTGAAGGACAGGAAAGAGGTTTAGAAAAATATTTGATTTCTTGAAACAAAAAGTGAAAAGGTTTGTAATGGTCTTCAAGCAGGACAACTCTCCTAGGAACACTGTTGGAATTCTGGTGTCTCTGACTGGCTGGAAACCATGATAAAAGTCCACATAGCCAAGGGTATACTTCCACTAGAGCCCCTTGCTTAGAATAGATCATAGAAACTAGGCATGGAGGATGGGCAAAACATCAAACATAAACTGAAAAACTTAATTCAAGACACTCCCAACAAACAGTTGAGATTGGTTTAAGGGGGTCAATGACTTCCTTCTACCCCAAATCTCATGATATAACAGAAAGCATATTTTAAAGAAGAGCAAATCCATACTGACTGATAAATAAGTACATTACATTTTCAGTAGTCCATAAATAATGAATTCTTAAAGTTAGAAAATCTATGAATATGAATATGCTGAAGAACAAAACTGGAGTAAACTTGAGTCCTAAACACATTCAGGCTGAAATATGACAAAGTAGAAACATTGGAGAAAGACCAGGTCTTGAATCAATAAGCAGTGTCACTGTCTTGGGGTGATAAACCAGAGAGATGCATTTAGAGTAGTTAGGTGGCCCAGATTCTCCTTCTTTCCCTGATTGCCCTAAGCATTAGTAATTGTGATATTTATAGACAAACTATAGCAGTGGATCTAGTGCATGTGGAAAAAAAAAATGGGACTATGGTTTAGGTAACCACTAATTACCAGAAAAGATAATCCACATATCTACACTAGAGACTATTAACCCATATTAAGAATTCCCAAAATTTCAGGAAAATCAACCAACAACAATGATAGTTAATAGACATCAAAAATTTATGTGACAGGCACTATGCTATGTACTTTATATTCATTATCTGATTTAATCTCTACAATAACTTATAACAAATAACAGTAGTTCCACTTTATTTTATTTTAACTGGTAAGGAATTTTCTGCTTGAAAGATGAAATAATAACCCTCAGGTCATACAGCTAAGAAGCAGAAGAACTAACTGGCATTTGATCCTAAGTAATCTGACCCCAGAGTGTGTGCTCTTAGCAGCCATGCTTGATGGTGTATCAGACTTCTAGATCATCTCAGAAAGATTCAGACAGGGAAAGGATGGAGAGCATGATCATTTATTCTAACCTTTAACTCATAAAATTTCCAGAAGAATATTTACATATGATCCAGTAATCACACTTTGGGAATTTACCCAAAGTAGTTGAAAACTTATGTCCACACAAAAACTTGCATACAGATGTTTATAGCAGATTTTTTTCATCACTGACAAAACTTGGAAGCCACCAAGATGTCCTTTAGTAGGTGAATGCATGAATAAGCTCTGGTATATCCATATAGTGGAATATGATTCAGTACTAAAAAGAAATGAGCTATCAAGCCATAAAAAGACATGGAGGAATCCTAAATGCATGTTACTAAGTGAAAGAAGTCAGTCTGAAAAGTCTACATACTTTATGATTCTAAGTATATGATGTTCTGGAAAAGGCAAAATGATGGAGATAGAAAAAATATCAGTGGTAGCCAGGGGTTGGGTTGAGTAGGGGAAAAATGAAAGGTGAAACACAGAGAAATTTTAAGGCAGTGAAAATCCTCTATAAAAGACTATAATTATGATTACATGTGTTTGTGCAAATCCATAGAATATACAGCACCAAGAGAGAACCCTAAGGTAAACTATGGACTTAGGGTGGTTATAATGTGTCAATACAGGTTTATTGATTGTAACAAACGTACTACTCTGGCGGGGGATGTTAATAAAAGTGAAAGCTATGCGTGTGTGGGAGCAAGGTCTATACAGAAAATTCTGTACCTTCTGCTCAGTTTTGCTATGAACTTAAAACTGCTCTCAAATGTGTTTTAAATAATTAGAAAATTAAAAGTCCCAAAAGGGAATAAAAGAGTAAAAATAATCAATAAAATAATAGAAGAAAATAGTTGAGAACTAAAGCACAAGTCTTCAGATTGAAGGATGAACAAAATACTGTACAGGATTAATAGAAGAGGCACACAATTAGATAAATCATGATATTTCAGCACTGCAGGGTTAAAGAGAACATCCTAAAAGCTTGTAGAGTGAAAAAAAAAGTTTTTCAGGATTCTAAAAAAGCATTTAACAAATTTGTAAGAAACCATAATTTTAAACCTAAGTTTTACTAATTACTTAAACTTTCATTTACATGTGAAAACAACAAAAACAACAAAATAAAGATATTTCAGATAAAAAAATACTCAAGGTTAATACTCCATATAATACTCTGTTTAAACATTATTATAATTCTGTCACTAACTCTCCAGATGGTCATGACTGGTGTTTGAGGCAGGATATGGGTGGAAGGTCTGGGGAGAAGGTTAATAACAAAGTTCTTGTCTTATTCAGAAGAAAGATATAGATGATCATTATTTATATATTGATTAAAAATATTTATCTCTTAAATGTTAGTAAATAGTGAGAAGGAAACTAGAAATAGGATATGCATCCCCTAAACCACTAGAAAAGAAAAAATAAAGAGAAGGAAAAAACTGGTAAAAATGCAAAACCATAAAAGAAAATATAATAAAATGGTAGTACAGCATGTTAATAAACCCAAATTTATGAGTGATCCTAACAAATAAGACTGAGTTCATACCTTCATTAAAGATACAAATTATGCAACATTGTTAAAAGAAAATTCATAATGTGGGAAAATAAAAATCTATATATGAGAA
Source organism: Globicephala melas (assembly GCF_963455315.2). Classification (NCBI taxonomy): domain Eukaryota; kingdom Metazoa; phylum Chordata; class Mammalia; order Artiodactyla; family Delphinidae; genus Globicephala; species Globicephala melas. The sequence goes on from NC_083331.1 coordinate 45,172,057, forward strand.
GTTTAAAAAAAGCAAAATTACATACATCTCAACATATAAATATAATTGATTTGAAAAACTATACCTATCAAGAAATATTTCCTAACAGAAACCAATTTTAGCACTAGTAATGTCAGGCAAAATAGAATTCAGGTCAAAATTGGACTACACTTTATATTTTGCTAAAATTTATTATTCATCAATATATATATTGAAATATAAAAGAGAAAGGAAAGGGGCCAAATGACAAATACATAATATATACTGAAAGATGTGACAAATTTCCCTCTGCAACTGACATATCAAAACCCCCAAACTAAGGAAAACTAAAAAAAATATTAAGATATGAATAACAAAATTGTGTGGAACTAATATATCCACTGACCATTTTGAATGTGTCAAAGAAAATGCATTTATTCAAAACACATGAAATTGTTACAAAATTGACCTTAGAGTCCAAAGGAAAACCTCAATAAAATAATATTTAAAAGCATATTTTATAAGCTATATATCAGGCAAAAACTAATGGTGTTTCCCATTAAAAAAAAAAAAGCTGTATGAGTAGCCAAAGTATTGTTTGTAATATGTTAAGACGTGTATTAATTTCAAATTAAGATGGACTGAAAATAAAGGAATCCACCTATTATTCAAAACTTTGAAGAACAAGAAGAAGCAAAAGCAATATAAAAAATAGAGATAAATACAAAAAATAATGGAACAGAAGATAATAAGGAAATTGGTTTCATGAATATAACCAAAAACTGGTTCTTTGAAGAAGATCAATAAAATAGACAAATTTTGCAAACCAGAATAAGAGAGAATTGTAACAAGAAAAAGATAGCATTAAAATTAGTAAGGTTGTGTAACAGAAGAGGTTAAAACTCTAATACATTTTTGTGATGAAAATATTGGAATATTTTTAAATTTATTTAAATTACTAAGTAAGAATAATTCAAACAGAGCTCATCAGGAATAAAGAATTAACCCTATGTCTTGCCACAGGCAGAATAAATAGGTACCACTTTAAGCAAATATGCTTTAAATACTCATTCAAATTTCATTTTTAAGAGAAGGGAAAGATTACTGTATACTTACCACACATCAGGCACTATTCTAAGCATCATATATGGATAATCTAATTTAATCCTCACACACACACACACACACACACAAAACTATAGGGCACACAACATTTATCTACCATCACATAGCTAGGGTAAGCAGCAAAGCTAATATTCAAACATAAGCTGTCTGGCTCCAGAGCCCACACTTAGCTTCCATGCTATTCTGTCTTCTGTTAATAAAAGCATAAGCCTACTTCTTTAGGTGTATGACTCATACGTGAGTATCGAATAGTCCTTTTCTTTAAGCTTGACCAAAAGCAAACTTCACTATCATCAGAGTATAATCTCATCAGAGTATAATGAGCTATTTAAAAGTTGCTGAATCCTCTGTAAGCACAATGGAGCAAGGGGTTTATGATGTAGAGTACATGTAGAGTCTCTAAGTGTAGTAAAGAGCATTATGCTTTTCTCAACACTTATCTCAAAATATAGATACCCCAATCCACTCATTAAACATGTCTTAAAGCATAACAAAGGTCATTATGCTAAGGATGAAGTTTCTTTGCTATCAGAAAAACAATTACCTTTTAGTAGGATCCACAATTCTGTGTGTTTGACATGAATAAATTAAAGCTAAGAAACTATTCCATGTACTGATTAGGAGTATGATGAATTTAAATTATATCAGCTGTATAAGAGGTCACTCTTGGAAAATGGAGTTAACAGCACCATATCTATATTTAATTCAGTGACGCTGTATCACCCATAGATTATGCCCCACCTTGAAATCTCTCCTAACTCACTTTAATCCTTCTCTGTCTCTTGGTCAGTTTTGCTTATCAAGATAGCAAGAGTAAAATAAGGACTTATAAACAAGAATAATTATAAATCTCCAATTATTCATATTTAGAAAATGAAAAGCTTTTTGATAACCAAGAGACAGTATAACATAAAAATTAAAAGTATAAAATCTAGATGCAGGCTGCTTGGTGTGAATCTTTGTTCAGCCATCCATTCCTGTGTGACCAGGGGAAGTTTCTTAGCTCATCAGAGTTTCAAGTTTCTCCTCTATAAAGGGATGATGGTAGCCCTACTTCTGAGGAATGTTGAGATTAAATGAGATAATATGTGACTGCACTTAAGTGTAAAGAAAGAGAGCTACAATTATTTTTCTGCTTTTTGAATCTTGCTTATATGTATTATGTATGAAACACAGCTTCTAATTTTCTCTTCTGTTGATTTTGTTTGTTTTCTGGAATCCTAAATTTATGGTGCTTTAAAATTTTTTCTCTGTTTCCTATGCACTTGATTCTTGGGATATTCCATTCACTTTGAGAGTTTCAATGATAATTTGCCTGCAGATACCTCCCACATTGATGTTACTTGGCCTTGCCTAGATCTTCAGCCCAAATCTAAAAGAATCTCCAATGTCTTAATAGATAAATGTACATAGGTATTTTATCCTCACCTCAAACTAAATGTACCCAATACTAAAAATATAATCTTCTCAAAATGCTTTATTTTGTTTTCTCTTTTTCCCTCAAGGGCACCTCTGCTCTCTCAACTATAGTGACCCAACTTTTATTATTTAATTAATGCCTCCCTGTTCCTGATCTATAAAATATACTTAGCTAGTTTTAATTTATTCTATCTCCCCTAATATTCCTCACATTTGTCTGCTTGTTAATACCTTCTTCTCTAAACTCTTACAATAATATGTACTCTACTCATGTCTGTTCTTTCCAGTGTCTTTCTTTTCCATGTTATTTCCTACCTAAGGAATTATGATTTACCTTGATAAACAATGATTTCATTCTTCCTCTCAATGACCTACAGTGAATATCACCTACCTGATGAACAACAAGCAAACTCCTCAACCTAAATTTATTTTTTTCTGCTCCATCTACATGCCGCTCCACTGTGGACACCCTAAAACTCTAGCATTTGTAGTTTACTGAAATAATCTTAAGATTTCCATCTTCTGGATTCTAGTTTAGTCTTCACTTTCTAAATATAATGAGTGCCCTCACTTGCACACTAAGGGAAAGTTGGAGGGAGAGATAAATTAGGAGGTTGGGATTAACATATACACAGTACTATATATAAAATAGATAACCAACAAGGATCTACTCTATAGAACAGGGAACTCTACTCAATATTCTGTAATAACCTAAGTGAGAGAAGAATCAGATAGGTATGTGTATAACCAAATCACTTTGCTCTACACCTGAAACTAACATTGTAAATCAACTATACTTCAATATAAAATAAAAATTTGTTAAAAACCCTACCAATATCAAGTACCACCACTTCCATGAACTACTTGTGGTCAAACATGTAGATTTCTTTCCTTTTCTATCAATTCCTGTGACATTTTGCTTGCAACTGTATTGGTAAGTATCCCCAGAATATTGTGTGAGGCTCCACAGTGTTTCACAGGCTTCCAACAGACATTTGAATACTGGATCTATTTTAGAAAATTGTTAAACTCTTGAGTCTGTGCCTTTCTTTGTATTGTGGGGAAAATATAAACTTCCTTCATATAAAACAGCATAAAAACTTTAAAGTGCTAAAATCAGGACCAGGCATATAGTAAGTTCTCAATAAATATTAATTTTCTTATACAGCTACTAGTTATAAAAATCACTGCCTTAATTATTTAATATGCCCTTATAAAATTATAACTTTCTTGAGCACAACATTTTAATTTTGATATTCCTATATTTCTCTTTGTAGTCTCTGTGTAGGTGCTTACAGAGTTGGCGTTTAATAAAATTTATTACATTAAATTCCAATGCTAAATAACCATCATAACAGTTAATGTTATAAATTTAGATGATTCTTTAAACAGATCTGTTTGTTTTTTTTAACTAGAATTTTACTGAAGTTAATTCAATCTCCGATTTTGAGCAGTATTAATGACATGAGAGGATAGGAATGCCTGACCTGCCGGTTAACATTGTACATGAGAACTACTGTTCATGGAAAAGTGCATGATTTTTCTGGAAAACAATTCCAGGAAATATACTGCTATATAGATTGGGTTATATCCATCCAGAATAGTATTGAATGTCTGCTATATCCATTGCTTTGTCCAAATTTAGATTATGAGTAATAGAGTCATGCAAAGTTTACTAACAGGAAAAAGTAATTGTTTAGACAATGTCCCTCCTCATTGTATCAAAATATTTCACACATAATTACCCAGAGGAGATAGAATAAAGAAAGGTTAGTTTTGAAAGCATCCTTCAAAAACTAAAATGCTCAAGAAAAATCTTGCAGTATGACTTTAATTTACTATTAAAAATGTTTGCAGTATACATTGCATTATTCTATTGTCTATTTTGTATGGCGCTATGTACTTTTTGTGCTATAAAGCATATGATATTCCAGAGAAATCTTAGGAGGTTACATGAGTGTAAAGTAAGTGCAAAAATGGTCGGGTTGGCTAAACAATTTATTAAATGGCAGGACCATTTAATGTGCTATTAACACTGCTATGTTTCTTCTATAAAGTTATGAAGCTATTTTTAATTCTAGAAAACAAATTTTGAGGAGTCAAAATTGAATATTGTATATGTCAACTAGGTGTTGAAATGAGATTAATGAGAAATGTGAGATATAGGTACAATGCCACCACAAACAGATGTCACAAATTAGTGAAACCCTAGTACATGCATATTTCACACATTGTCTCTGAAAAGTGGGTATAAAATAATTTAAATGTATATTAGTCTAAAGGAAGTGAAATCTATGTTATATTTATCCATAATTTCCTTCTTTACTCTCCAAATATTTCGAATTCCCCTTTCCTCACTGAAGCCCAGAAGAGGTACTTGGCAAACTATATGCCAAAAATGTAAACCAAAAAGTAGCATGATGAATAAGTCATTAATGGTAAAATATTAAGCATGAGTGAGGAATGACCAAGTTGGCAGAATAGGAAGACCATGAGCTCACCTCCTCCCATGGGCACACCAAAATTACAGCTATTTACAGAGCAACTATTGATAAGAAAGACTGAAATCTAGCAGAAAAAATCTTCTACAACTAAAGATATAAAGAAGGAACCACAGTGAGATGGGTAGGAGGGGCAGAGATGTGGTATAGTCAAGACCTATAACCCCAGCAGGTAAGCCACAAACAAGAGGATAATTACAATTGAGAGTTTCTCCCCAAGGAGCTAGGGGGTTCAATACCCACATTGGGTTCCCCAACCCAGGGGTCCTGCACCAAGAAAATGAGCCCTCAGAATGTTTGGCTTTGACGGCAAGGGGTGCTTATTTTCAGTGGAGCCAGAGGGCTGTGGGAAATAGAGGCTCACTCATAAAGGGTATACACAAAATCTCACATGCTCTTGGACCCAGTTAAGAAGTAATACTTTGAAAGGAGCCTGGATACGACATATCTGCTCATCTTGGAAAGCCTCCTGGAGAGGCAGGAGGCAACTGGAGTTCACTCTGGTGACAGAGATGCTGGCGGCAGCCATATGGGGGAGCCTTTCCTACCACGTGGACACTGGTGCTGACAAGCACCATTTTGGAATCCTCCCTCTAGCTTATTAGCACCAGGACTCAGCCCCAACCACTAGCCTGTCAGCATCAGTACTGAGATACCCTAAACCAAGCAACTAGCCCAGTAGGGACAGAACCCCACCCACGAGCAGGCAGGCTGCCTTAATAACTCTTGAGCCCAAAGCTGCTCCAGGACATGACCCTGCCCACCAGAGGGCCAAGGACAAGGCCCACAAACCAGTGAGCCCACAATAACCCAGGAATCTCTGGGTCCTAGGCCCACCAACCTGTGGGACATCACACCAACAGTGGGACCCCTGGGCCCTGCATCCAGAGACTCCAGGACTCAACTCCACTCCCCAGAGGGCCGACATAGCCCTGGGTCCAGCCTCACACACCAGTGGGCTGGCATCAGCCCCAAGACCCCCTGTGCTTTGTCCCTATCCACCAGAGGGTAGACACCATTCCCAGGACTACCATAGCCCCACAGCCACCCTGGCAGGACACAGCCCACTCACCAGCAGGCCAGCACAAGCCCCAGAAAACTCTGGAGCCTGGCCCTCCCTACTAGCGGCCAACATCAGCTTTAAGACACCTTGAGCTCCTTAGCCAGCCACGATGGGATCTGGACCCACCTACCAGTGGGTCAACACTGGATCCAGGAACCCTGAACCCTGCAGCCAGGGACCCTCAGGACCTGACTCTGCCTGACAGTAGGCTGGCACTAGCCCCAGGACACTTCTTCATCTACCAGTGGGTGGGCACCAGGCCTGGATTCCCCTGGGCCATGGCCCCACTCACCAGCAGGACAACCAACTTTAGGACACCTTTAGGCCCTCAGCCAGCCTTCACAGGATGCAGCCCCATTCACCAAGGGGCCATAAATAGAGAATAGATAAACAAGATATGGAATATTACTCAGCCATAAAAAGGAACGAAATCTTGCTATTTGTGACAACATGGGTGGACATAGAGGGTATTATGCTAAGTGAAATAAGTCATAAGAGGAAGACAAATACCGTGTGACTTCACTTACATGTGTAGTCTAAAAAAACAAAACCGATGAACAAACATAACAAAACATAATCAAAGTTATAGATACATAGAACAAACAGGGGTTTGTCAGAGAGGAGGGGGGTAGGAGGAGGGGAGAAATAAGTGAGGGAGATTAAGAGATATACACTTCTAGTTGCAAGATGAATGAGTAATGAGTATGTAATGTAAATTGTGGGAAATACAGTCAATAATTATGTAATATCTTTGTATGGTGACATTTATAATTAGACTTGTGGTGATCAGTTTGAAATGCAAATATCGAATCTCTATGTTGTGTAACGGGAACTAACATAGTGTAGTAGGTCAATTATACTTTAAAAACAAACAAGCAAACTCATAGAAAAAGAAATCAGATTTGTGGTTACCAGAAACAGGGGGTGGGAGGAGAGGGAATTGGATGAAGGCAGTCAAAAAGTGCAAACTTCCAGTTATAAGATAAATAAGAATTTAAGGATGTAACGTACAACATGATAAATATAATTAACACTGCTGTATGTTATACATGAAAGATTTTGAGAGTAAATCCTAAGACTTCTCATCAAAAGAAGAAAAATGTTTTTTCTATTTTTCTTTAATGATATAAATTTATTGTGATAATCACTTCATGATGTATGTAAATCATATTATTATGCTGTATACCTTAAACTTATACAGTGCTGTATGTCAGTCATCTCAATAAAACTGGAAGGAAAAAAAGAGCTCTAGTAAAAGAGTTCCAATGATGACTGAGCTGGAATAAACTCATTACAGCCTATCTTTCCCCATGATTGTAACAAAAAAAACTCTGGGCAGAATACAAAGAATGACTATGTTTACTCTGGAAAGTAAATGATGCAGATAAAATGGGAGGGAAGTCAAACTTGAAGAAGAAAGGAGAGGCCATGACTTTACTCATTTTTACTCTGCACTCTTTATCTCCTGGCTTTTACCTGACAGCACAAGTAGAGATGGACAATAAACCTTAGGAGGAAAATTCTGTTTTTCAAAGCAAAAAGACAGAGAGTGGATTGGAAGGAGGATCTCCTTTTATTTATTTTCCATTTTAGTCCTGCCCTTAGGAAGCTCCAGTCATGAAGCAGCTCTGCTCCCATGGTGGGATATCTAAACCTCAGGGTAAAAGCATAATTCTATCCAGAGGAATCAAGAAAGTGGCCTCAATGGTCCAAAGAGTGTGTGGGATATCACCAATATTTTGTCTTGCGTTTCTCTCTCAGCTTTACCTGAGAATGGCCACAGTATTGCAAAATTGTTCACTAGCACAAAAGGCTAAACCCTGAGAGAAATTCTGGCTCCCATGTCAGGAGACTGGGAAAAGGGAGCCCCAGGGAACCAAACAGTGGCTGGGAAACTGGGGAGGTGAGAGATAGGATTGCCCAAATACTGTATCTGAACTGAAAAAAACAGGCTTAGCCCAGTCTGTGCACTAATAGAACAGACAACAGTAAACATGATCAAAGCTTTAGAACTGAATTATTGTTCATATCAAAACATAAGTCCTAGGCAAATCCCTGAGTGAACAAGCACAAGAAAACTCAAACAGCATAGTATTAACTTGGAAACCCAAACTGACTTTGAAAGCATTACCTACAGAAGGGAAATCAAAACTTTTGATCTGAACAACCATGCCAACTGTCTGCTAAAACAAACAAGAAAAAAATGTACAGTTAATCTTCAAAGAATTTTAACAGGACTTGGATTTTTACGACATAATACACAAAATGTCCACGATATAATCCCAAATCACTTGACATTGAAAGAACTGAGAAAATCTGTCCAGACACTAGTGGAAAAAATAATTAAAATGCCAATCCCGGGCTTCCCTGGTGGTGCAGTGGTTGAGAGTCCGCCTGCCGATGCAGGGGACATGGGTTCGTGTCCCGGTCCAGGAAAATCCCACAAGCCGCGGAGGGGCTGGGCCTGTGAGTCATGGCCGCTGAGCCTGCGCGTCTGGAGCCTGTGTTCCGCAACGGGAGAGGCCACAACAGTGAGAGGCCCATGTACTGAAAAAAAAAAAAAATTGCCAATCCCAAGATGACTCAGATGTTGAAATTATCAGGCAAAGCCTTAAAGCAGTTTATTATTTTGCCCCGTGAGCTAAAGTTGATCACTCTCAAAATTAATAAAAATATAAAAAGTTTCAGCAGAGAAATAGAAACCATATTATAGAATCAGGTGCCAAATGGAAATGTTATAACTGAAAAACACAGTGTATGTGATAAAAGTTTCATTTCATGGGCTCAATAGTAGACATGGAAATTAAATAGGAAAGACTCAGTGAACTTAAAGATAAATCAGTAGAAAATTTCCAATCTTAACAACAGAAGAAAAAAAAACTGAACAAAAATAAGCAGAGCTCAAGCACCTATGAGTCTAATATCAGAAGGTCTAATAATCATTTCATTAGCTTTCCAGAAAGAGAAGCCAAAGATTGGTGCAGAATGAAAAATAATTTGAAGAAATAATGGTCTGAAAACTGACTCCCAAAATCTTAACAGAGTTTCATCCTTACCTTCATTTCAGGTAAAAGTCTATTTGTCGCCCGAAGTCCAGTCTTTCCTTAGTGATGGAACTAAAATTTTGTATCTGGCTAAAATGAAGCTGTCCTTTCTTTTTTCATTTGCACCAGATGTGGCTATGTAACTACGTGCTAGCCAATGGGGTGTAAATAGACATGATTTGAGTTACTTCAAGGCAATGCATTTTCAACTTAATGGTGTGTGTTCCTTCTAACTTTTCTTTTTCTCTCTGCCTGAAATGTAAATCTTTTAGATGTAGTATTGAGTGCTTATTGACATGATGATGAAGACAATGTCTTGAGTGTAGACAAAAAGATAGAAGAAAAATGGACCTCAACAATGTAGACTGATAATTCAAGGACTGTTACATGGCAGAGAAAAAACTGTTTAAACTATTATCATTCATTTGGGACTTTGTTAGAGGAGCTATACATTTATCCTAACTAATATAGGACCTTAGCTCAACTACAATTCAGACATTCCCTTGGCACACTATCAAAAGTAATCCCTCCCCAAATACTTTCTATCATATGATTTTACTTTCTTGTCTTCATGGGACCTATCACCATCTCAATTATATTTTTAATGTAATTAACTGCAGATTATTTTCCCTGAATAGTATTTGGATTTTCCCAAGCATTATTTATACATTTCTTTTACTATTTTAAAAATATTGAAGACTGAATGAGTCAGTATTTTTTTAAGGTTTTTCTTCCATGGAATTAATAATTTCCTTGCTTGCTATAATATCAGATCCAAAGAAATGATGGAGAATATCTGAAATTAAATATTATTCAGTTATTTTACAATTAATGACAATAGATTTTAAAACTTAAAATGCAATGCTTAATTTAAATGTTAAAGTTTGTTAAAAATAAATACATAAGCTAAAAAACAAAAAATCACAATATTTAACACGGAAAAGAGTAGACTAAGTGTTTGCATTTGCCATTTCTACAAAGCATAATGGACTACAGTTCATACTTTATTTAGTTCCCCAACAGATGGAAGGATGGAAGAAAACTAATGTCACTAAGTAAGAGGTAGGAGACATCCAAAATTAATGACAGAAAATATAAGCAGTTTATTCTGTGTGTTTCCCAAACTAAAAAAAAAAAAAAACCCACCAAGCCTGTATTTTATGAAACAGTAAATTATTAAAATGAGTATAGCCTGGTGTAGATTAACAATTTAAAGAGTCATTGTGCATGTTGAAAACTGATTGAGCTACTTGTTCTTTGTATTTTATTTTAATATTGATTTTTATCTACCTTTTAAATTTCATGTTAAATTTAAAATTCAATTAGGACAGTGATTTTAACTTTTTTTGTGTGTGTGTGGTACACGGGCCCCTCACTGCTGTGGCATCTCCTGTTGCGGAGCACAGGCTCTGGATGCACAGGCTCAGCGGCCATGGCTCACGGGCCCAGCCGCTCCGCGGCATGTGGGATCTTCCCGGACCAGGGCACGAACCTGTGTCCCCTGCATCGGCAGGCGAACTCCCAACTACTGCACCACCAGGGAAGCCCTTAACTGTTTTTGTTATTACTAATGCTTTCTAATTTGTTTTATTTTTTTGTCTCTTTTATTCAGAGGTACATATGCATTGGTTTTCCTGAATCACTAGCTTTACACGAGTCAATTACTTGCTAACTCTAAACCCACTTCTTTATCTACTACTCACAAAAGTATAGAGGAATGTTAAGTCTGTTAGAGCAATCATATTTTACAAATAAACTCAAATCCTTCCTCGTGTACAAAATTATTCTTTCAAACTTGGATATTTTAATTATTAGCAGTAAGAAAACAATAATGAGCCACTTCATATAAAAGTGTAACACCAATACATTGAAATATTAATTTAGCATTAATAAAATAACTGTGTATTCTCCAATGAGCACACTATGAGATAATTCTTCTGAGTGGGAGGAGGAGGCTGGCAGTGAAAAATAGACAGTTGTCCCAAGCATGACTTCAGTTGGCTGCATGAAATGAAACACCAGACCATATTGGACCAACAAATAGTGTCACATATCAAAAAGTCCAGAAGTTGGTGTCCAAGAATGCTTAATTAATTTAATGGAATCAACCACATCCATAATTCCATATTTTTGCTTCACTTAGCTTATAATATTCATCCTCATATTTGTTTCCTCAAAGTGTAGCTTAATCCATTGCAAAAATATGGTTGCCCAACATTTCAGGTATCTTGACAATATTTTCAGCAAGAAGAAGAAGGGAAGTATGCAAGAAGAAGGGGGCATATTTTTTTCTACAACTGTAGCAAAGAACCAGTTCTGTCTTTAAGGAAAGTTGTGAAATTTGGCTGGTTACATTGCACACAAAACAATAATGAGATTTTATTTTTAATAAAGAAAATGAAAAAATAAGTTGTATCTTATCCAGGCAACTGTATCATGACTATATTTTCCCAAAGATCTTTGCCCTGAAGAAAATAAGCCTGTGAGAAGTCAAGTAATTTGGGGAACACACTCAGCCACACACAGGTTCTCTTCCTCTAAAACATGACACTGACAATTAAAAGCATATATTCTAGTGTCTCATTCTTTTCCCAAGGTTACTCTGAGAAAACCATAATTCAAAAAGAGTCATGTACCAAAATGTTCATTGCAGCTCTATTTACAATAGCCCGGAGATGGAAACAACCTAAGTGTCCATCATTGGATGAATGGATAAAGAAGATGTGGCACATATATACAATGGAATATTACTCCACCATAAAAAGAAACGAAATTGAGGTATTTGTAATGAGGTGGATAGACCTAGAGTCTGTCATACAGAGTGAAGTAAGTCAGAAAGAGAAAGACAAATACCGTATGCTAACACATATATATGGAATTTAACGAAAAAAAAGTCATGAAGAACCTAAGGGTAAGACAGGAATAAAGACACAGACCTACTAGAGAATGGACTTCAGGATATGGGGAGGGGGAAGGGTAAGCTGTGACAAAGTGAGAGAGAGGCATGGACATATATACCTCACCAAACGTAAGGTAGATAGCTAGTGGGAAGCAGCCGCATAGCACAGGGATATCAGCTCAGTGCTTTGTGACCGCCTGGAGGAGTGGGATAGGGAGGGTGGGAGGGAGGGAGACGCAAGAGGGAAGAGATATGGGAACATATGTATATATATAACTGATTCATTTTGTTGTAAAGCAGAAACTAACACACCAATGTAAAGCAATTATACTCCAATAAAGATGTTAAAAAATATATATATATCCAAAATATATAATGAACACATACAAAGCAAAAAACCAAATAATACAATGGGCAAAGGAACAGAATAGACATTTTGCCAAAGAAGACTTTCAGATGGCTGACAAATACATGAAAATGTGCTCAGTATCACCAATCAGGAAAATGTAAATCAAAACCAAACAAGATATCACCTCACATGTGTTAAGATGATTATTATCATAAAGGAGATAAATGCTGATAAGTATGCAGAGAACAGGGAAATGTTGTGCACTCTGTGCATGTGTGTGTGTGTGTGTGTGTGTGTGTGTGTGTGTGTAGTGGAATTTTATTCAGCCATAAAAAGAGAATGGGATACTGCCATTTGCAACAACATGGATGAACATGGAGAACATAATGCTAATGAAGCAAGTCAGACAGAAAATGACAAATAGTCTGTAATCTCACTTGATATTGAATCCAAAAAAGTCAAACTCATAAAACCATATTGTTCACTAGTGGTTACCAGGTGCTGGGAGGTGTGAAAAATGGGAAAATTTTGGTCAAAAAGTACAAAATTTTAGTTTTAAGATAGATAAATTCTCAGAATCTAAAATAAATGAGAGTGATTATAGTTAATAATAAGCTATTGTATAATCGAAATTTACTAAGAGAGTAGATCTTAAGTGTACTCACTACACACTAACACACACACACACACAAGGTAAACTACGTGAGGTGATGAATGGGTTAATTAATTTGATTGTGGTAATCATTTTTTTTAACATCTTTATTGGGGTATACTTGCTTTACAATGGTGTGTTAGTTTCTGCTTTATAACAAAGTGAATCAGTTATACACATACATATGTTCCCATATCTCTTCCCTCTTGCGTCTCCCTCCCGCCCACCTTCCCTATCCCACCCTTCCAGGCGATCGCAAAGCACCGAGCTGATATCCCTGTGCCATGCGGCTGCTTCCCACTAGCTATCTACCTTACGTTTGTTAGTGTGTATATGTCCATAACTCTCCCTCGCCCTGTCACAGCTCACCCTTCCCTCTCCCCATATCCTCAAGTCCGTTCTCCAGTAGGTCTGTGTCTTTATTCCTGTCTTACCCCTAGGTTCTTCATGACATTTTTTTTTCTTCTTAAATTCCATATATATGTGTTAGCATACGGTATTTGTCTTTTTCTTTCTGACTTACTTCACTCAGTATGAAAGACTCTAGGTCTATCCACCTCATTACAAATAGCTCAATTTCGTTTCTTTTTATGGCTGAGTAATATTCCATTGTATATATGTGCCACATCTTCTTTTTCCATTCATCTGATGATGGGCACTTATGTTGTTTCCGTCTCTGGGCTATTGTAAATAGAGCTGCAATGAACATTTTGGTACATGACTCTTTCTGAATTACGGTTTTCTCAGGGTAAATGCCCAGTAGTGGGATTGCTGGGTCATATGGTAGTTCTATTTGTAGTTTTTTAAGGAACCTCCATACTGTTCTCCATAGTGGCTGAACCAATTCACATTCCCACCAGCAGTGCAAGAGTGTTCCCTTTTCTCCACACCCTCTCCAGCTTTTATTGTTTCTAGATTTTTTGATGATGGCCATTCTGATTGGTGTGAGATATCTCATTGTAGTTTTGATTTGCATTTCTCTAATGATTAATGATGTTGAGCGTTCTTTCATGTGTTTGTTGGGAGTCTGTATATCTTCTTTGGAGAAATGCCTATTTAGGTCTTCTGTTCATTTTTGGATTGGGTTGTTTGTTTTTTTGTTATTGAGCTGCATGAGCTGCTTGTAAATGTTGGAGATTAATCCTTTGTCAGTTGCTTCATTTGCAAATATCGTCTCCCATTCTGAGGGTTGTCTTTTGGTCTTGTTTATGGTTTTCTTTGCTGCGCAAAAGCTTTTAAGTTTCATTAGGTCCCATTTGTTTATTTTTGTTTTTATTTCCATTACTCTAGGAGGTGGGTCAGAAAGGATCTTGCTGTGATTTATGTCATAGAGTGTTCTGCCTATGTTTTCCTCTAAGAGTTTGACAGTTTCTGGCCTTACATTTATGTCTTTAATCCATTTGGAGCTTATTTTTGTGTATGGTGTTAGGAGTGATCTAATCTCATACTTTGATATGTATGTGTCCAGTTTTCCCAGCACTACTTATTGAAGAGGCTGTCCTTTCTCCACTGTACACTACTGCCACCTTTATCAAAGATAAGGTGTCCATATGTGTGTGGGTTTATCTCTGGGCTTTCTATCCTGTTCCATTATTCTGTCTTTCTGTTTTTGTGCCAGTACCATACTGGCTTGATTACTGTAGCTTTGTAGTATAGTCTGAAGTCAGGGAGCCTGATTCCTCCAGCTCCTTTTATCATTCTCAAGATTGCTTTGGCTATTCGAGGTCTTTTGTGTTTCCATACAAATTGCGAAATTTTTTGTTCTAGTTCTATGAAAAATGCCAGTGGTAGTTTGATAGGGATTGCACTGAATCTGCAGATTGCTTTGGGTAGTAGAGTCATTTTCACAATGTTGATTCTTCCAATCCAAGAACATGGTATATCTCTCCATCTATTTGTATCATCTTTAATTTCTTTCATCAGTCTCTTATAATTTTCTGCATACAGGTCTTTTGTCTCCTTAGGTAGATTTATTCCTAGATATTTTATTCTTTTTGTTGCAATGGTAAATGGGAGTGTTTTCTTGATTTCAATTTCAGATTTTTCATCATTAGTATATAGGAATGCCAGAGATTTCTGTGCATTAATTTTGTATCCTTCTACTTTACCAAATTCATTGATTAGCTCTTGTAGTTTTCTGGTAGCATCTTTAGGATTCTCTATGCATAGTATCATGTCATCTGCAAACAGTGACAGCTTTACTTCTTCTTTTCCGATTTGGATTACTTTTATTTCCTTTTCTTCTCTGATTGCTGTGGCTAAAACTTCCAAAACTATGTTGAATAAGAGTGGTGAGAGTGGGCAACCTCGTCTTGTTCCTGATCTTAGTGGAAATGCTTTCAGTTTTTCACCATTGAGGATGATGTTTGCTGTGGGCTTGTCATATATGGCCTATTATGTTGAGGAAAGTTCCCTCTATGGCTACTTTCTGCAGGGTTTTTATCATAAATGTGTGTTGAATTTTGTCAAAAGCTTTCTCTGCATCTATTGAGATGATCATATGGTTTTTCTCCTTCAATTTGTTAATAAGGTTTATCACATTGATAGATTTGCGTATATTGAAGAATCCTTGCATTCCTGGAATAAACCCCACTTGATCATGCTGTATGATCCTTTTAATGTGCTGTTGGATTCTGTTTGCTAGTATTTTGTTGAGGATTTTTCATCTATGTTCATCAGCGATATTGGCCTGTAGGTTTTTCTTTGTGACATCCTTGTCTGTTTTTGGTATCTAGGTGATGGTGGCCTCGTAGAAGGAATTTTGGAGTGTTCCTCCCTCTGCTACATTTTGGAAGAGTTTGAGAAGGATAGGTGTTAGCTCTTCTCTAAATGTTTGATAGAATTCGCCTGTGAAGCCATCTGGTCCTGGGCTTTTGTTTGTTGGAAGATTTTTAATCACAGTTTCAATTTCAGTGCTTCTGATTGGTCTGTTCATATTTTCTATTTCTTCCTGATTCAGTCTTGGCAGGTTGTGCATTTCTAAGAATTTGTCCATTTCTTCCAGGTTGTCCATTTTATTGGCATATAGTTGCTTGTAGTAATCTCTCATGATCTTTTTTATTTCTGCAGTGTCAGTTGTTACTTCTCCTTTTTCATTTCTAATTCTATTGATTTGAGTGTTCTCCCTTTTTTTCTTGATGAGTCTGGCTAGTGGTTTATCTATTTTGTTTATCTTCTCAAAGAAGCAGCTTTTAGTTTTATTGATCTTTGCTATTGTTTCCTTCATTTCTTTTTCATTTATTTCTGATCTGATTTTTATGATTTCTTTCCTTCTGCTAGCTTTGGGGTTTTTTTGTTCTTCTTTCTCTAATTGCTTGAGGTGCAAGGTTAGGTTGTGAATTCGAGATGTTTCCTGCTTCTTAAGGTGGGCTTGTATTGCTATAAACTTCCCCCTTAGAACTGCTTTTGCTGCGTCCCATAGGTTTTGGGTGGTTGTGTCTCCATTGTCATTTGTTTCTAGGTATTTTTTTATTTCCTCTTTGATTTCTTCAGTGATCACTTCATTATTAAGTAGTGTATTGTTTAGCCTCCATGTGTTTGTATTTTTTACAGAGTTTTTCCTGTAATTGATATCTAGTCTCATGGCGTTGTGGTCGGAAAAGATACTTGATACAATTTCAATTTTCTTAAATTTACCAAGGCTTGATTTGTTACCAAGGTATGATCTATCCTGGAAAATGTTCCATGAGCACTTGAGAAAAATGTGTATTCTGTTGTTTTTGGATGGAGTGTCCTATAAATATCAATTAAGTCCATCTTGTTTAATGTTTCATTTAAAGCTTGTGTTTCCTTATTTATTTTCATTTTGGATGATCTGTCCATTGGTGAAAGTGGGGTGTTAAAGTCCCCTACTATGAATGTGTTACTGTCAATTTCCCCTTTTATAGCTGTTAGCAGTTGCCTTATGTATTGAGGTGCTCCTATGTTGGGTGCATAAATATTTACAATTGTTATATCTTCTTCTTGAATCGATCCCTTAATCATTATGTAGTGTCCTTCTTTGTCTCTTCTAATAGTCCTTATTTTAAAGTCTATTTTGTCTGATATGAGAATTGCTACTCCAGCTTTCTTTCGGTTTCCATTTGCATGGAATATCTTTTTCCATCCCCTTACTTTCAGTCTGTATGTGTCTCTAGGTCTGAAGTGGGTCTCTTGTAGACAGCATATATAAGGGTCTTGTTTTTGTATCCATTCAGCCAATCTGTGTCTTTTGGTGGGAGCATTTAGTTCATTTATATTTAAGGTAATTATCGATATGTATGTTCCTATTCCCATTTTCTAAATTGTTTTGGGTTCGTTATTATAAGTCTTTTCCTTCTCTTGTGTTTCTTTTCTAGAGAAGTTCCTTTAGCATTTGTTGTAAAGCTGGTTTTGTGGTGCTGAACTCTCTCAGCTTTTGCTTGTCTGTAAAGGTTTTAATTTCTCCATCAAATCTGAATGAGATCCTTGCTGGGTAGAGTAGTCTTGGTTGCAGGTTTTTCTCCTTCATCACTTTCAGTATGTCCTGCCACTCCCTTCCGGCTTGTAGGGTTTCTGCTGAGAGATCAGCTGTTAACCTTATGGGGATTCCCTTGTGTGTTATTTTTCCCTTGCTGCTTTTAATATGCTTTCTTTTTATTTAATTTTTGACAGTTTGATTAATATGTGTCTTGGCGTATTTCTCCTTGGATTTACCCTGTATGGGACTCTCTGTGCTTCCTGGACTTGATTAACTATTTCCTTTCCCATATTAGGGAAGTCTTCAACTATAATCTCTTCAAATATTTTCTCAGTCCCTTTCTTTTTCTCTTCTTCTTCTGGAACCCCTATAATTAGAATGTTGGTGCATTTAATGTTGTCCCAGAGGTCTCTGAGACTGTCCTCAGTTCTTTTTATTCTTTTTACTTTATTCTGCTCTGCAGTAGTTATTTCCACTATTTTATCTCCCAGGTCACTTATCCGTTCTTCTGCCTCAGTTATTCTGTTATTGATCCCATCTAGAGTCTTTTTCATTTCATTTATTGTGTTGTTCATCATTGTTTGTTTCATCTTTAGTTCTTCTAGGTCCTTGTTAAATGTTTTTTGCATTTTGTCCATTCCATTTCCAAGATTTTGGACCATCTTTATTATGATTATTCTGAATTCTTTTTCAGGTAGACTGCCTATTTCCTCTTCATTTGTTAGGTGTGGTAGGTTTTTATCTATCTTGCTCCTTCATCTGCTTTGTGTTTTTCTGTCTTCTCATTTTGCTTATCTTACTGTGTTTGGGGTCTCCTTTTTGCAGGCTGCAGGTTCGTAGTTCCTGCTATTTTTGATGTCTGTCTCCAGTGGCTAAGGTTGGTTCAGTGGGTTGTGTACGCTTCCTGGTGGAGGGGACTAGTGCCTGTGTTGTGGTGGATGAGGCTGGATCTTGTCTCTCTAGTGGGCAGGTTCACGTCTGGTGGTGTGTTTTGGGGTGTCTGTGGCCTTATTATGATTTTAGGCAGCCTCTCTGCTAATGGGTGGGGTTGTGCTCCTGTTTTGCTAGTTGTTTGGCTTAGGTTGTCCAGCACTGTAGCTTGCTGGTCGTTGAGTGAAGCTGGGTGCTGGTGTTAAGATGGAGGTCTCTGGGAGATTTTTGCCATTTGATATTATGTGGAGCTGGGAGGTCTCTTGTTGACCAGTGTCCTGAAGTTGGCTCTCCTACCTCAGAGGCAGAGCCCTGACTCCTGGCTGGAGCACCAAGAGCCTTTCATCCACACGGCTTAGAATAAAAGGGAGAAAAAGTAGAGAGAATTAGTAGAAGTATGAAGAAAGAAAGAAGGAAAGGAGGGAAGGAAGGAAGGAAGGAAGGAAGAAAGAAAGAAAGAAAGAAAATAAGAAAGAAAGAAAGAAAGCAGGCAAGAAGGCAAGAAGGAAAGAAAGGAGGGAGGGAGGGAGGAAGGAAGGAAGGAGGGAAAGAAGGAAAAAAGACAGAAAGAAAGAAGATACAGTAAAATAAAATAAAGTATAATAAAGTTATTGAATTAAAAATTACTTATTTAGAAAAAAAAATTTAAAAAGGGACGGATAGAACCTTAGGACAAATGTTGGAAGCAAAGCTATACAGACAAAATCTTACACAGAAGCATACACATACACCCTCACAAAAAGAGGTAAAGGGGAAAAAATCATAAATCTTGCTCTCAGAGACCACCTCCTCAATTTGAGATGATTCGTTGTCTAAAGGAGGGAAGGAAGGAAGGAAAGAAAGAAAGAAAGGATGAAGGTAAAGTATAATAAAGTTATTAAAATTAATTATTAAGAAAATAATTTATAAGAAAAACCATGGATGGATAGAACCCTAGGACAAATGGTGGAAGCAAAACTATACAGACAAGATCTCACACAGAAGCATACACATACACATTCACAAAAAGAGGGAAAGGGGGAAAAATCATAGATATTGCTCTCGAAGCCCACCTCCTCAATTTGGGATGACTCGTTGTCTATTCATGTATTCCACAGATGGAGGGCACATCAAGTTGATTGTGGAGCTTTAATCCGCTGTTTCTGAGGCTGCTGGGAGAGATTTCCCTTTCTCTTCTTTGTTCTCACAGCTCACAGGGGCTCAGCTTTGGATTTGGCCCTGCCTCTGCGTGTAGGTCGCTGGAGGGCGTCTGTTTTTTGCTCAGACAGGACGGAGTTAAAGGAGCTGCTGATTCGGTGGCTCTGGCGCACTCAGGCCGGGGTGGAGGGAGTGGCACTGCGTGCGGGGTGGGCCTGCGGCAGCAGAGGCCGGCGTGGCGTTGCACCAGCCTGAGGCCCGCCATGCGTTCTCCCGGGGAAATTGTCCCTGGATCCCGGGAACCTGGCAGTGGCGGGCTGCACAGGCTCCGCGGAAGAGGGGTGTGGATAGTGACCTGTGCTCGCACACAGGCCCCTTTGTGGCGGCAGCAGCAGCCTTAGCGTCTCCCGCCCGTCTCTGAGGTCCGCGCTTTTAGCCGCGGCTCGCGCCCGTCTCTGTTCCTTTAAGCAGCGCTCTTAAACCCCTCTCCTCGCGCACCAGGAAACAGAGGGAAGAAAAAGTCTCTTGCCTCTTCGGCAGGTGCAGACGTTTCCCCGGACTCCCTCCCGGCTAGCGGTGGTGCACTAACCCCTTCAGGCTATCTTCAAGCCGCCGACCCCAGTCGTCTTCCTGCGTCCTCCAACTGAAACCAAAACCCGTGCCTCAGCTCGCAGACCCGCCCGCCCCGGCGGGTGAGCAGACAAGCCTCTCGGGCTCGTGAGTGCCGGTCGGCACCGATCCTCTGTGCGAGAATCTCCCTGCTTTGCCTTCCGCACCCGTTGCTGTGCACTCCTCCGTGGCTCCGAAGCTCCCCCCTCCGCCTCCCGCAGTCTCCGCCTGTGAAGGGGCTTCCTAGTGTGTGGAAACGTTTCCTCCTTCACGGCTCCCTCACACTGGTGCAGGTGCTGTCCCTATTCTTTTGTCTCTGTTTTTTCTTTTTTCTTTTGCCCTACCCAGGTGCGTGGGGAGTTTCTTGCCTTTTGTGAGGTCTGACGTCTTCTGCCAGCCTTCTGTAGGTGTTCTGTAGGAGTTGTTCCACGTGTAGATGTATTTCTGGTGTATCTGTGGGGAGGAAGGTGATCTCCGCGTCTTACGCTTCCGCCATCTTCAAGGTCCCCCCCCCCATTGTGGTAATCATTTGACAATGTATACAGATATCTAACCATCATATTATATACCATAAATACATATAATTTTTATTAGTAAATTATATATTTATTCCTCAACATAGCTAGGGAAAAAGAGAAGCATCAAAATAGAAAGTGGGCAGAGTACTTGAATACATACTTCAGGAAGTGCTTATCTAAATGCTTATTAAATGAATAAAAAGGTACTTGACTTTTTTTGTAATAGGAGAAATGAAAATTGAACCCAAAATGAAATATACACAAATATCAGAATAGCTAAAATGAAAACAATTAAATATTTACCAAGTATTGGAAAGAATGTGTACCAACTATAACTCCTATACATTGCCAATGGGTGTTTAAATTCAGAAAACACTTCGAAAACTTCTTACTTTTGATCTATAATAGCTAAGCAAATGTATACCTTATAACCTACCAATTGCACTCTTAGGTATACAGCCAATAGAAATGTATGCATATGTTTGGTAAAAGAAACATACAGAATATTCACAGCAGCTGTTTGTAATGGCCAGAAACTGGAAATGATTCAAATGTCCTTTAGCAGTTGAATGAATAATGTGTATTATTTTCATACAATTGAGTATTATACAACATGGAGATTCAACAAATTTTTGCGAAAGAATCAAATATGCAAGACAAACAGCCAAATCAAGTATACGGAAACATCCCATTTATAGAAGTTCAAAATCAGGTGAAGCTAATCAGTGGTATTAAAAATCAGGATAGTGGTTAACATTTGAGAGGTATTATCTAGAAAAGGACATGAAAGAGATTTCTGTGGTTGCATTTCCTGATACAAGCAATGGATACATGGGCAAATTCATGCTTTGTGCAAATGTAAACAAGCTGAAAACATAGTTTGTGCACTTTTCTGTACAGATGTTATACTTTAACAAAGATCTCAAAAATCTAGATATACAATTCATAAATATCTTCTCATTAAAATAAATCTAGCAATGCATAATTTTTTAAATAAAAAAATAAAAATTTCTCAACACATTACTTATCATCACACCTCTTCCACACCTCATATGCAATCATTTTAATAGTGTGGTGTGGAAGAGACTGATATCTTCATAGCTATAAGTGTATGTAGAGATCTCTGTATTGAAGATGTTTTTATACCAATATTTATAAATTTATTTCATTCAGTTTAGTTTCTACATAAATTTCCACAGTATGATTACAACAATTACCTATTTCTACTTATAAATATTTAATTTCTTTCCTAGTCTGCCATTTTACACAAGGAGTCAGGTGCATTTATATATATATATGTGTGTGTGTGTGTGTGTGTGTGTGTGTGCGCGCATATGTGTAAGTATTACTAGAAAGAAGATTTTCTAGATTTGGAATTGCTGGTCTAACAGATGAGCATATTTTACATATTGAAATATGTTACCAAATTGTTCCCTATGTGTGTAAAGTTCATATATCTTATAGAAATAATTTAAAATTTAATTATAACTTTTGACTATACAAAATTACCCCATTAATGAGAGATAAAAATTAAAATACTGTTTACCCTTTTAGAATTAACTAACTTATGGACACAAAAGTTACTTAGTCTATGAAAACAGAAATTAGCCTCATTCAAAGATGCCAAAGAAGAAAGTCTGAGTCATAAAACTTCCAATTTTTTTTTAACATCTTTATTAGAGTATAATTGCTTTACAGTGGTGTGTCAGTTTCTCCTTTACAATAAAGTGAATCAGTTATACATATGTCCCCATATCGCTTCCTTCTTGCATCTCCCTCCACCCCACTCTCCCTATCCCACCCCTCTAGGTGGTCACAAAACACTGAGCTAATCTTCCTGTGCTATGTGGCTGCTTCCCACTAGCTATCTATTTTATTTTTGGTAGTGTATATACGTCCATGCCACTCTTTCACTTTGTCACAGCTTACCCTTCACCCTCCCCGTATCTTCAAGTCCATTTGCTAGTAGGTCTGCATATTTATTCCGATCTTACCCCTAGGTTCTTCTGATCATTTTCAGTTTTTTTTTTTTTTTAGATTCCATATATATGTGTTAGCATATAGCATTTGTTTTTCTCTTTCTGACTTACTTCATTCTGTATGACAGTCTCTAGGTCCATCTGCCTCACTACAAATAACTCAGTTTCATTCCTTTTTATAGCTGAATAATATTCCATTGTGTATATATGCCACATCTTCTTTATCCATTCATCTATAGATGGACACTTAGGTTGCTACCATGTCCTGGCTATTGTAACTAGAGCTGAAATGAACACTTTGGTACATGACTCTTTTATAATTATGGTTTTCTCAGGGTATATGCCCAGTAATGGGATTGCTGGGTCGTATGGTACTTCTGTTTTTAGTTTTGTAAGGAACCTCCATACTGTTCTCCATAGTGGCTGTATCAATATACATTCCCACCAACAGTGCAAGAGGGTTCCCATTTCTCCACACCCTCTCCAGCAATTATTGCTTGTAGATTTTTTGATGATGACCATTCTGCCTGGTGTGAGATGATATCTTATTGTAGTTTTGATTTGCATTTTTCTAATGATTAATGATGTTGAGCATTCTTTCATGTGTTTGTTGGCAAACTGTATATCTTCTTTGGAGAAATGTCTATTTAAGTCGGTTGCCCATTTTTGGATTGGGTTGTTTGTTTTTTTGATATTGAGCTGCATGAGTTACTTGCATGTTTTGGAGATTAATCCTTTGTCAGTTGCTTCATTTGCAAATATGTTCTTCCATTCTGAGGGTTGTATTTTCATCTTGTTTATGGTTTCCTTTGCTGTGTAAAAGCTTTTAAGTTTCATTAGGTCCCATTTGCTTATTTTTGTTGTTATTTCCTTTTCTTTAGGAGGTGGGTTGAAAGGATCTTGCTGTGATTTATGTCACAGAGTGTTCTGCCTATGTTTTCCTCTAAGAGTTTGATGGTGTCTGGCCTTATATTTAGGTCTTTAATCCATTTTGAGTTTATTTTTTTGTATGGCACTAAGGAGTGTTCTAATTTCATTCTTTTACATGTAGCCTCCCAGTTTTCCCAGCACCACTTATTGAAGAGACTGTCTTTTCTCCACTATATATTCTTGCCTCCTTTATCAAAGATAAGGTGACCATATGTACATGGGTTTATCTCTGGGCTTTCTATCCTGTTCCATTGATCTATATTTCTGTTTTTGTGCCAGTACCATACTGTGTTGATTACTGTAGCTTTGTAGTATGGTCTGAAGTCTGGGAGCCTGATTCCTCCAGCTCCTTTCTTCTTTCTCAAGATTGTTATGGTTGTACGGGGTCTTCTGTGTTTCCACACAAACTGCGAAATTTTTTGTTCTACCTCTGTGAAATATGCCAGTGGTAGTTTGATAGGTATTGCACTGAATCTGCAGATTGCTTTGGGTAGTAGAGTCATTTTCACAATGTTGATTCTTCCAATCCAAGAACATGGTATATCTCTCCATTTATTTGTATCATCTTTAATTTCTTTCATCAGTCTCTTATAATTTTCTGCATACAGGTCTTTTGTCTCCTTAGGTAGGTTTATTCCTAGATATTTTATTCTTTTTGTTGCAATGGTAAATGGGAGTGTTTTCTTAATTTCACTTTCAGATGTTTCATCATTAGTATATAGGAATGCCAGAGATTTCTGTGCATTAATTTTGTATCCTGTTACTTTACCAAATTCATTGATTAGCTCTAGTAGTTTTCTGGTAGCATCTTTAGGAATCTCTATGTATAATATCATGTCATCTGAAAAGAGTGACAGCTTTACTTTTTCTTTTCTGATTTGGATTACTTTTATTTCTTTTTCTTCTCTGATTGCTGTGGCTAAAACTTCCAAAACTATGTTGAATAAGAGTGGTGAGAGTGGGCAACCTCGTCTTGTTCCTGATCTTAGTGGAAATGCTTTCAGTTTTTCACCATTGAGGATGATGTTTGCTGTGGGCTTGTCATATATGGCCTTTATTATGTTGAGGAAAGTTCCCTCTATGGCTACTTTCTGCAGGGTTTTTATCATAAATGTGTGTTGAATTTTGTCAAAAGCTTTCTCTGCATCTATTGAGATGATCATATGTTTTTTCTCCTTCAATTTGTAAATATGTGTATCACGTTGATTGATTTGCATTTATTGATGAATCCTTGCATTCCTGGGATAAACCCCACTTGATCGTGGTGTATGATCCTTTTAATGTGCTGTTGGATTCTGTTTGCTAGTGTTTTGTTGAGGATTTTTGCATCTATGTTCATCAGTGATATTGGCCTGTAGTTTTCTTTCTTTGTGACATCCTTGTCTGGTTTTGGTATCAGGGTGATGGTGGCCTCGTAGAATGAGTTTGGGAGTGTTCCTCCCTCTGCTATATTTTGGAAGAATTTGAGAAGGATAGGTGTTAGCTCTTCTCTAGATGTTTGATAGAATTCGCCTGTGAAGCCATCTGGTTCTGGGCTTTTGTTTGTTGGAAGATTTTTAATCACAGTTTCAATTTCAGTGCTTCTGATTGGTCTGTTCATATTTTCTATTTCTTCCTGATTCAGTCTTGGCAGGTTGTGCATTTCTAAGAATTTGTCCATTTCTTCCAGGTTGTCCATTTTATTGGCATATAGTTGCTTGTAGTAATCTCTCATGATCCTTTGTATTTCTGCAGTGTCAGTTGTTACTTCTCCTTTTTCATTTCTAATTCTATTGATTTGAGTCTTCTCCCTTTTTTTCTTGATATGTCTGGCTAATGGTTTATCAATTTTGTTTATCTTCTCAAAGAAGCAGCTTTTAGTTTTATTGATCTTTGCTATCATTTCCTTCATTTCTTTTTCATTTATTTCTGATCTGACCTTTATGATTCCTTTCCTTCTGCTAACTTTGGGGTTTTTTTGTTCTTCTTTCTCTAGTTGCTTTGGGTTTAAGGTTAGGTTGTGCATTTGAGATGTTTCTTGTTTCTTAAGGTAGGCTTGCATAGGTGTAAACTTTCCTCTTAGAACTGCTTTTGCTGCATCACATAGGTTTTGGGGCATTGTGCTTTCATTTTCATTTGTTTTCAGGTCTTTTTTGATTTACCCTTTGATTCCTGCAGTGATCTCTCGGTTATTAAGTAGTGTGTTGTTTAGCCTCTATGTGTTTGTATTTCTTACAGGTATTTTCCTGTAATTGATATCTAGTCTCATAGCATTGTGGTCAGAAAAGATACTTGATATGATTTCAATTTTCTTAAATTTACCAAGGCTTGATTTGTGACCCAAGATATGATCTATTCTGGAGAATGTTCCATGCACATTTGAGACAAATGTGTATTCTGTTGTTTTTGGATGGAATGTCCTATATATATCAATTAAGTCCATCTTGTTTAATGTATCATTTAATGCTTGTGTTTCCTTATTTACATTCATTTTGGATGACCTGTCCATTGATGACAGTGGGGTGTTAAAGTTCCCTACTATGATTGTGTTACTGTCGATTTCCCCTTTTACAGCTGTTAGTATTTGCCTTATGTATTGAGGTGCTCCTATGCTGGGTGCATAAATATTTACAATTGTTATATCTTCTTCTTGGATTGATCTCTTGATCATTATGTAGTATCCTTCTTTGTCTCTTATAATGGTCTCTGTTTTAAAGTCTATTTTATCTGATATGAGAATTGCTACTCCAGCTTTCTTTTGATTTCCATTTGCATGGAATATCTTTTTCCATCCCCTCACTTTCAGTCTGTATGTGTCCCTAGGTCTGAAGTGGGTCTCTTGTAAACAGCATATGTATGGATCTTGTTTTTGTATCCATTCACCTGTTTATGTGTTTTGGTTGGAGCATTTAAACCATTTACATTTAAGGTAATTATCGATATGTATGTGCCTATTACCATTTTCTTAATTGTTTTGGTTTATTATTGTAGGTTTTTTCTTTCTCTTGTGTTTCCTGCCTAGAGAAGTTCCTTAAGCATTTGTTGTAAAGTTGGTTTGGTGGTCCTGAATTATCTTAGCTTTTGCTAATCTGTAAAGCTTCTAATTTCTCTGTCAAATCTGAATGAGATCCTTGCTGGGTAGAGTAATCTTGGTTGTAGGTTTTTCTCTTTCATCACTCTAAATATGTCCTGCCACTCCCTTTGGCTTGCAGAGTTTCTTCTGAAAGATTAGCTGTTAACCTTATGGGGATTCTCTTATGTTTTACTTGCTGTTTTTCCCTTGCTGCTTTTAATGTTTGTTCTTTGTATTTAATTTTTGATAGTTTGATTAATATGTGTCTTGGCATGTTTCTACTTGGATTTATCCTGTATGGAAATCTCTGTGTTTCCTGGACTTGATTAACTATTTCCTTTCCCATATTAGGGAAGTTTTCAACTATAATCTCTTCAAATATTTTCTCGGTCCCTTTCTTTTTCTCTTCTTCTTCTTAGACCCCTATAATTCTAATGTTGGTGTGTTTAGTGTTGTTCCAGTTGTCTCTGAGCCTGTCCTCAATTATTTTCATTCTTTTCTCTTTATACTGCTCTGCAGTAGTTATTTCCACTATTTTATCTTTCAGGTCACTTATCCATTCTTCTGCCTCAGTTATTCTGCTATTGACCCCTTCTAGAGTATTTTTAATTTCATTTATTTTGTTGTTCATCACTGTTTGTTTGCTCTTTAGTTCTTCTAGGTCCTTTTTAAATGTTTCTTGCATTTTGTCTATTTTATTTCCAAGATTTTGGATCATCTTTACTATCATTATTCTGAATTCTCTTTCAGGTAGACTGCCTATTTCCTCTTCATTTGTTAGGTCTGGTGTGTTTTTGCCTTGCTCCTTCATCTGCTGTGTGTTTCTAGGTCTTCTTATTTTGTGTAATTTACTGTGTTTGGGGTCTCCTTTTCATAGGCTGCAGGTTCGTAGTTTCCGTTGTTTTTGGTGTCTGTCCCCAGTGGCTAAGGTTGGTTCAGTGGGTTGTGTAGGCTTCCTGGTGGGGGGGATTAGTGTCTTTTTCTGGTGGATGAGGCTGGATCCTGTCTTTCTGGTGGGCAGGTCCATGTCTGATGGTGTGTTTTAGGGTGTCTGTGGCCTTATGATTTTAGGCAGCCTCTGTGCTAATGGATGGGGTTGTGTTCCTGTCTTGCTAGTTGTTTGGCATGGTGTGTCCAGCACTGTAGCTTGCTTGTCATTGAGTGGAGCTGGTCTTGTTGTTGAGATGGAGATCTCTGGGAGATTTTCACTGTTTCATATTACATGGAGCTAGGAGGTCTCTTGTGGACCAGTGTCCTGAACTTGGCTCTTCCACCTCAGTGGCACAGCCCTGACACCTGGCTGGAGCACCATGAGCCTGTCCTCCACATGGCTCAGAATAAAAGGGAGAAAAAAAAGGAATGAAAGAAAGAAAAAGATAAAATAAAATGTAATAAAATAAAGTAATATAAAATAAAAAGTTAGTAAAATAAAAAATAATTGTTAAGAAAAAAAAAATTAAGTAAAAAAAAAAAAAGGACCGACAGAACCCTAGGACAAATGGTAAAAGCAAAGCTATACAGACAAAATCACACAAGGAAGCATACACATACACACTCACCAAAAGAGAAAAAGGGGGGAAAATGTATATATCGTTGCTCCCAAAGTCCACCTCCTCAGTTTCAGAGGATTCGTTGTCTATTCAGGTATTCCACAGATGCAGGTTACATCAAGTTGATTGTGGCGATTTAATCCGCTGCTCCTGAGGCTGCTGGGAGAGATTTCCCTTTCTCTTCTTTGTTCGCATAGCTCCTGGGGTTCAGCTTTGGATTTGGAGCCCCCTCTGCGTGTAGGTCGCCTGAGGGCGACTGTTCTTTGCTCAGACATTATGGGGTTAAAGGAGCAGCTGATTCGGGGGCTCTGGCTCACTCAGCCCGGGGGGAGGGAGGGGAACGGGTGCGGGGCGAGCCTGCGGCGGCAGAGGCCACCGTGACGTTACACCAGCCTGAGGCGCGCCATGCGTTCTCCCGGGGAAGTTGTCCCTGGATCCCGGGACCCTGGCAATGGCGGGCTGCACAGGCTCCCCGGAGCGGAGGTGTGGAGGGTGACCTGTGCTCGCACACAGACTTCTTGGTGGTTGCAGCAGCAGCCTTAGCGTCTCATGCCCGTCTCTGAGGTCCACGCTTTTAGCCGCGGCTCATGCCCATCTCTGGAGCTCCTTTAACGGCGCTCTTAATCTCCTCTCTTTTCGCACCAGGAAACAAAGAGGCCAGAAAAAATCTCTTGCCTCTTCGGCAGCTCCAGACTTTTCACCGGACTCCCTCCCGGCTAGCCGTGGCGCACTAGCCGCCTTCAGGCTGTGTTCACACTGCCAACCCCAGTCCTCTCCCTGGGATCCGACCTACAAAGCCCGAGCCTCAGCTCACAGCCCCGCCCGCCCCGGCGGGTGAGCAGACAAGCCTCTCGGGCTGGTGAGTGCTGGTCGGCCCTGATCCTCTGTGCAGGAATCTCTACGCTTTGCCCTCCGCACCCCTGTTGCTGCGCTCTCCTCCGCGGCCCCGAAGCTCCCCCACTCCGCCCCCTGCAGTCTCCGCCCGCGAAGGGGCTTCCTAGTGTGTGGACACCTTTCCTCCTTCACAGCTCCCTCCCACTGGTGCAGGTCCCATCCCTATTCTTTGTCTCTGTTTATTCTTTTGCCCTACCCATGTTCTTGGGGAGTTTCTTGCCTTTTGGGAGGTCTGAGGTCTTCTGCCAGCGTTCAGTAGGTGTTCTGTAGGAGCTGTTTCACATGTAGATGTATTTCTGATGTATTTGTGGGGAGGAAGGTGATCTCCACGTCTTACTCTTCTGCCATCTTGAAGCTTCCTCAAAACTTCCAAATTTTTCTGCTGTATTTGAGATTGATAGCAAGGGATTCCTAAAATAAAATGATATTCTTGAGAAATAAATTTAGGAGGAATACAAGTATAATACATAATTGATAGAAATTACTGCAAGATGTTGATTTCCATGGTTATCATTCCAACAATTGTTATCCTCAATATTCTTCCCTGAGACAGAATTTTTCATGTTTTCTTGAAGAGAGTAAGCCTGCCAGATTCCACTGTTTTTCTCACAGATACTTTCCAATTACGTAGAACCTGCCTCAAGTAGTCAATCTAGAGTTAGAAGTGTTTTGTAAAAAAGCTCTGTCTAGTAGGGATTGTGGAGATTAATGGGACCATTAGCTCTCAAATGGAGTTACCTTCTAGATAAAGAGTTAACCAGCTGGTATAAAAGGAACAGAAATCAAGACACATGGAGGGGGATAAAGGAAGAGAAAGTAGCTGAATCCTATAACGATGGAAGACTAGATATGTA
Organism: Globicephala melas; assembly: GCF_963455315.2. Lineage (NCBI taxonomy): Eukaryota > Metazoa > Chordata > Mammalia > Artiodactyla > Delphinidae > Globicephala > Globicephala melas. The sequence goes on from NC_083331.1 coordinate 45,201,958, forward strand.
ACCAAAGGGCACTGGCTTCTGAAGGAACCATTACTACTTTGGCAATTCAGTCACATGAGTTGCCAACAAATTCTCAATGTAATAAAATTTTAAGCAGCATAGTGCTTAGTTGAAATGCCTGTCTTCTTTACTCTTCCTTGTACTTTTATATGAAATCCCATTTATTATGGCTGTAAAGCAATATAGTGGGTGAGTTCAGTAATTCATAAAGATTTCATAGTCAAATATATGCTGTTGGTGATTAAAGAGTTTCTTAAACAACTGAAATGTAATCATTGTGGTGAGAATGTTATTCCTGAGAAGAATAATTGAAAAGGGATTTTAACTAAAAAATTTAACTCAAATAAGTTAAATTCTACTCCTTGATGTAGGCAAAAACACAAGGCATACAATCTGTATGACATCTGTAAAATGGACCCCAGTGTTAGTCTTTCTTTAATGCATTCAGGAAACAGATTTTTTGGTGCATATATGAAAGATACCAGCCTGCAGATACCATAGTTTGAAGAAAGAAACAAATGAGATGGTTATGTAAATTATAAATAGAAGAGGAAAGCAACTGTCAATTAATGTTAAATAATAAATTATTTCAATTGATGTAGCTGTAACATATATTTTAACAGCTGGAGGACTCATTATGTCAAAATTCTCAACATTCTCTCTAATGGTTATTTTCACACATTTTGAATTGATTATTTTTCAAGAGATGCTATTGGATTTGTAATTAATATTGTATCAATTAAAGAGATTGATTTCATCACAATATTGAGTGTTTATTTCCATGAATAGGATATGTCTTCTCTTTTATTAAAATCTTCTGGATTAAAGTCCCTAGGTAGCATTATTTTAAGTTTTATTTTAATAACAGTTACACATTTCTTGTTTTTTTCTTTTTTCTGAGATATTATGCATATATATTTGCTCCTGTGAGTAAAAGCTCATCTTCACTTATATTTTTTAGCTGATTTTTGGTTTATATATGACTGCTTTTTTTTTTTTACTTAAAATAGATTTGAAAAGTATAGCAATCTTTTATGATGTTGTGGTCTTACTTATATTTGTATTTTATACATATATTTTGTCTGTTCTTTCTGTGGAATGAGTTCTTGGAGTTGTTTGGCCAGTTAGGAGCAAGGAAGGAAAGAGTTAAATTCTATTATTTGTGGTAGGCAATGTTATTCTCTTCTCAATATCCTTTCTCCCTTTCTTCCTAATTAAAAGAAGTCCTACATATGACTGCTTTTTAACCAGCAATGATACATATTTCTCTTTGTTTTTATGTTTTCAGATGTTTGTTTTTACTTAGAAGTATAAAATATCATCAAAAGAATATTGCCTGCTCCTTTAAAATTTTTATATTTCTTGATAATTTTTGTGAACTAATTGCATTGGTTAATACTTCCAGAAAAATTTTAAATAATAGTGATCACAGTGGGCCTTTTGTCTTGGTCTTGACTTCAGATGGAAGATTTCAAGCTGATTCTTGCTATATGACTTTTTTTGCCTTATTACAGAAGCAATTATTTAGTCTACTTTTAAGACTTACTGATTAATCACATATTGATTTTAAATTTTATCATGTCTTATCAGCATCTATAGAAATTATTATTTTATTCCTTTGTCATATTGTATGACATAATGTGCTGAATTGTATGTTAGTATATTTTCTAATTTCAAACTATATTTCTTTTCGTGGTACAAATGTCATTTATTCATGTTAACATTCTTTGGAGTCTATTCACAGATATCTTCTAAAAGATTTTTGCTTATATATTTATAATTGAGATTGGTCTTTTTTGTGTTGTGATTGCTACCTGTGGATGTCATTTGTACACTGTGCAGGTAAAAAGTGTTCAGAGAGTCCTTTCTTCCTTAATTCTCTGTATTCTTAAATTTTTCAGGTTCTGAATGAGGTTCTGTTTTTTAAAGTTTGTATAAGATTAATTTACAAAGATGTTTGGTTCTAGGGTACTTTTGTAGCTAGCTGTTTTCAAACTTATTCATTTCTTCTTGATTAATGAATTTCCTCAGTGTTTTTAATCTTTGAACCTAATTTTAAAAATATATATTTTGAAAATAAGTCATGTATTTCATAGAACTCTCTTTTTGTAATATTTACTTGCCTGGATTTAAATAAATTGATCTCTTAAATCTAGTAACAATTATTTAATTTATTAGTTTGTATATTTGTCAATAAACTATTAAATTCCATCTAAATTTGTTGACTATTATTTGTTTCTTTTGTTTTTCTAGGATGGTACCTGAATGATATTTAATGTCCCTAATAAGAACTTCTAATAAGTAAGAGCCATTTCATTCATTGTACTCATATTATAATGAAGAAATCCTAATAAAATTGAATGTGGAGTGATTTATAAGAATTGTATAACTGCTGTGGAATCTAAAATATTACACAGATGAACTTATCTACAAAACAGAAACAGACTCACAGACATAAAGAACAGTCCTGTGGTTGCCAAGGGGAAAGGGGAGTGGGGAAGGCATGGATTGAGAGTTTGGGACTAGCAAGCGCAAACTATTACATATAGAATGGATAAACAACAAGGTCCTACTGTATAGCACAGGGACAATACATTCAGTATCCTGTAATAAACCATAACGGAAAAGAATGTGAAAAATAATGTATATATATGCATAACTGAATCACTTTGCTGTACAGAAGAAATTACAACATTGTAAATCAACTATACTTCAATTAAAAAAAGAGAAAAAAAGAATTATATGACTGCTTATGCATATCCTCCAATCCTTGCGCAGAGTTTTTTGCTACAGAGCCAACATAAGACCCATTACAAGATTTATGTCTTAGAAAAATGTATTGGATTCCTATCCTTGAACTTAATAACTTTGTAACCTTCGGCAAATTGCTTAACCTCTCTGTCCCTTATTTTTTTCACCTTTAAAACAAGGTAATAATGTATTACCTGCCTTGTAGTGTTATTAACAGAGTTTGGTACATAATCTTTGCCAAAAAATATTTTTTCTGAAAAAAAAGATGGACCATAAACCTGTGTTTTAAGAACTACTTTGTATTTCATACAGCTTTATTTTACATATGTAAGCTGAACTGTCCTTGAGTTAAATTTGTATTAAAATCCACATTTATATTTTTAAAAAGGTTTAAATAAAAATTTTCAAATCTAACCTGAAATGCCAAGTATAATATATTATAGATGTATATTATACTTGTATTACTTCATGTATTTTATCTACTACTTTATTATCATTTGAGATTGTTCAGTATCACCATGAATATTCATTTTTTTCTTTTTAAAGTTTCTGCTTAAAAAATAATAACTCTTTAGTCTTTTCCTGTATCCTTTTCTCTGAACAAATATTTTATCTTTGTTCCAGTGCAGTGTTCATTACCACATCAATAAGCCTGTTTGGTTTACTTTCTATCTTAATATGACTAATGGACCACTGTTTATATACTTTCCTGTTGCTTTTACTAACTATTCTGCTTGCCAGAATTGTGCTCTCTTTGAAGTATACATATCCTCCATGCACTGTAACATTTTGTACCCATGTCCCAGCTTCACTAATCTATTAATTGCATACTATTTACTGAACTTTATTACTCAGAATTAATCCTAAGTGTTAAAGAAGTCTGAACTATTTATGAACAAAATTGTTCTAGATTCAATATTTGTTCTTAGAGTTCATTTGTAAATTAAAACATTTGTGCTTTTGGTTTTCTTTGAATTATGATCCTTAAATGAATCTAATAAAGTATTTGATTGATTTATCTTGCCAGAACTGGGCCTTTTTGTAAGAAAAATTAACTATCCTTTCACTCCCTTTGAAAACAGTGAATTGATGATGATTTCAAAATGGATTATATAGATTCTGGCAAAAGCATAGTCCAGAATCTGTAGATAAGAGCTTTAGTTTCCTCTCTGCCTCTTAATAGATCTAGTAGTATTGAACATATCATTAAACTTCTCTGAGTCTCAATTTTTTACTTTGTAAATTTTAAATTGGCTTTTTAAAAATCTTTCCCATTAGGTGGCTTAAATAAGACTAAATTTAAATAAACTAACATGCAAGAAATTTCTTACACAGTGCCTGAAACTATTTCTCCTCTTATAGAATACAGAAATTAGACTATATGCCATTAGGTCTCTTTCTCTAATAATCCTTTCTGGTTCTGGTGTAAATTTTACATTTCGTAATATGAATATGAGTTTATAAGATATATTTACCTTTTTGGTAGCTATGAACCAGCTTTCCTGTCTCCCCAACAACGTTATTTTCCAGAACTCCTTCTTTGTAGCCTCTTCCAGCTGTCAGTTACCATTCCTCAGAGTATAATTAATATTGAGGGTCAAACTTTGACTGAAAGGGACAAAATCTATATTTCTGATCCAGTTATAAAAAGTTACCTCTTCATCTTCCACAAATGATTATTCTCTTAGAACATAGAACATTGACATTTGAAGCCAGACCTGGGTTTGAATCCTGGATCTGTTTATTATTTCAGCAATCTTGGACAATCACTTAAGTGCTCTGAAATATTTTATCTTCTCTAACAAGAAAATAATAAGATAAGAGATATTAATCTCTTTCCCTACTTCCACGCTCCTGTGAGAATCAAATATAGTACTGTTCTGCATTTTGTACATTAAAAAATGCCAAGAAAATATTAGGCATATTTATTTATATGCATTGTGAATTACTTGTCAATTATGGAAAAAGCAGAAGAACCTAGTCATGAGGACTAGCCCTCTCTGGTGAAAATGGTTAGAGAAAAAAATAAACTGGGCTGCATTATGTATAAGATGCCAGTGTACTCAGAGAATGAGGCAGGAAAGTTGTCCTTCAAGCAGGGAGATAAGAAGCAAGACCCCACAGATCTTGACCTCAAATGCTCTGTTTTAAGCTCTTGAGACATGTCCCCATGCAGGCACTCAGCCAGGCTCTGAGAACACCTACTCTAGGAGGGCATGGTAGTCAGTAGTTAGATTCTAAAGGGTGGTTAAAGTTTAGTCTCTAATGCATTCAGGCAACTCAAGCTACTAATATTTTACCAGAAGTTATTAGAAGCAATGTTTTGGGAGCTACCAGAACATTAAGTTAAAGACAGCAAAAACTCACATAATTTATCCAAACAAACCTCTTATGGTACCCTTACTCAATTTCTCTCTTGTCATTTTCCTTACTCAACTCTACCTAGAAGTAGGGGAAATAAACTCAGTTAGAACAGAAGCAAGCACAAGTCTAAGCCACAGGCATTGCTGAAGCCTCAGGCATGCACAATAGAACAGGATACTATACACATCATGGAACTGCAGTATGGGGGCTGGTGCTGGGTACCAACCTGCCCCCTAGTTCAGGCGGCTAAATGCAAGCACAGAAATCTGCCTCACCTAACTTTAGTAAGATCTTACTGGACCTTAATTTATTAAAAGTATAATTAAGCACTCACAAAATTAACAAAAGACTGGACAATAAGTTTTAGAAAATGAGCAGGAAAAAAAGGCTGGAACCACAGCAAGTGTACTTAAATTCCACTGGTTTCACAGAAGATGCTGCAATAAGTATGACATCTCACCATCCCCATGTTCTTGTGTCATTCACTAAAGATTCAAATTCACATGAGATAGAGTTTGATAGACTGAGCCTAAATCACCTAAGTGACCCCTGATGGACCAAGATAGGGATAGTAATGATATGATTCCTTCAGATTTCAGATTGAGGGCAGCCACTATATTGTACCAAAACTATACACAATTGGGGCTTGCCTAGAGGAGAGAAGGATTTACTAACAAAATGATCCAAGATTGACAAATTTCACTACACTGACCTAAACCGTGGCCTCTTACTATCCAATTCAAGCATGTTTCTTCCGGGAAAGCATTCTTAAGCATTTTCCTAAAATCACGATCAATAAATCAATAAATCCGATAGAGCCAATGCTATAAATCACAGCTGTGCAGCAGTGTATTTTGCCAGCACCATGGACAGGGAGGTAGGCAACCAGCTAGGGGAATGTCGCGAAGGTGTTCAGTTCCTTCTCCAGCACGTGATGGGGATTCTTACTGGCACTCAGCTGCAGGCAGCATACGAGATTTGAGGCAGTTGTTAGGTAAAATTTTACCTGTTCACAAGTTCCTACCAGAAACCAAAATACCACTTGATGGTTATTTGCTTTAGAGTTGTGACAGACACTTACCTATTTGCCCCAAAGCAATTCACAGCCCAGTTTCTCTTCTTTGCTGCTAGATCTTACCTTTTCATTTAGAAACTGAAAGTACCAAGTACTCATTTCCCCTGCCTCCCCTCTTTCATCTGGGGATGGACAAATGACTCAATAACTGCCACTGAAATTTCACAGAAGGTGACCTGGCTGGCCTCTTGGGAAGATTTTCCTTCTAATAAAAATGAGGTGTCCAAGGGAAAAAAAAAAATTCTACCCGCTAATTCTTTTTTGATACTGTAATTTGAGACTGTGCTGCTTAGATTTGCTTTGGACATTCAAGAAATGTCTTAAGAAAAAAGAGAAGTTAATTCTTGGACATTCAAGAAATGTCTTAAGAAAAAAGAGAAGTTAATCTTAGAAAAGCTACCACCTCTCTCTGGAATGCTTGTTATATGAGACAAAACTGTCCAGTCTTTAAGACATTATAGACAAGTTTTCTATTACTTACAACCAAAAGCACACTAAGTGATAAGTAATTTGTAGGTGGAATGTGGATTGGTACAATCAAGAAATTCTAAAACAAGGAATTGTTGGGGTGAAGGATATAGAATTGAGAACTTAACTCTTCCAGGCTGGAAAGTTGGTGGCCATTATGAAGCAGTTAACTCTTAATTAAACAGCCTTATTGAAATACCTTGGGATAGTAAGTCGCCTTTGAATCTTTAGTGTTATGAGAAATAGTAGGAAAATTCGGAATACTGGAATTTGTTGTCTATTTCTTGCAGTTTTCTTCTAGGCACTACAGAAGAGATAAACCTAATCTAAAGTCAGCTGGTCTGAAAGGAAGTGAACAAAGAAGAAAATATGGCCCTCTGATTGTGGGACTTCCCATGTCTTGCCTTAACTTCCACTGTATTAATGAGTCTAAGCCTACTTAAATGATTGACATTTGGGCCAACTTCAACATGGCAATAGTGTCCCAATTATTTTCTGACTTACAAGTGGCCCCAGTGGTATTCAGAGCAATGCTGTCTTCCAAGTGTTTACCCATACTAGAAAAACCATTCAGGTCTGCCTTAGAAGGCAGGGATTCCTCAAAATATCTATCTTTTTCACTGAGAAAAAAATTTGAATTTGTTATATGGGTGTTCCCTGACTTTAATACAAATGAATCTGTATACTGAAAAAGCAGACTATGCATCACACTTATAAAAAGATTTATGGCTTTAACAAAGAGTTCAAACACAAGTACCATTAAATAATTGTTCAAGTAATAGCAAATATACACAATATAAGATATATTTAAACCAAAAATAACTCAAAGGGTAATTATTTACTAAATAAAGGAATTATCATTTAGAAAACAGATTATACAACTTTCAACAGTCGTTTAAAAATATGATATATAGGAATTTGATTTGCAATATATATACAAAATTAACTATTTCTTTGTTTTTTCCTTTAGGTCAGAAATTATTTAAAACAGGGGTTGACAAACTATGACCCTCAGACCAGATGCCTGTTTTTGTAAATAAATTTTATTGAATCTATTTGTTTCAAACTGTCTATAGCTGCTTTGGGGGCACACTGGCAGATTTACATAGCCGAGACACAGACAATAGGTCTGCAAGCCTTAAATCTGTCCTTTCGTGAAAAGTATGCAAAATGCCAACCCCTCGCATTTTTATAAGTGAATTTTAAAATATATATTTATATTTTTAAAAGTGAATTGATACCTATATTTAGGTGTCAAAATGGGTTCCTTTAGGGATCAACTAAAACTTGGGTCTCAAGCTCTATTGATCCTAATCTGGAGATTTGAAACCCAAAACGTAAGGTATGATTTTGAAGAAATTGTTAACAAGTAGAGTTTTTAGCTTGTTCTATTCCCAAACGCAAGCCACCCCCCGCCTCCAGCTTTACTAACTTCAACTGATTACAGAAATAGAAGTAAACATAACTGTGGCAGAGACTGGCCAGAAGCACACCAAGACCACCGTGGACAAGACAAGGTTTCCCAGCTTCACTTGCAGTTAGTTTATCACCATATGATGGGGTCTGGCCAACGGAATATAAGTAGTACCGATGTGTGACCTTCCAGACCTATTCATAGTATGTTCCATGTAATACTCGAGTCTCTCCATGTCCCACTCACATGGCTGAAAGTTCAAGATGCTGACATGGCTGAAACACCTAATGGAAGGATCCTCGAGTCACTGATTGGAGGAGAGCCACCCAAAAGGACCTCTCAGTCCACACTGAACTGTGGTGAAAGTAAAAAAATAGACTTTCTATTGTACTGAGCAACTAAAAGTGGAGTCATTTGTTAAAACAACTAGCATACATTATCTTGACTAATGTAATTGTACACAAATGTTTTGATTAATTGTATTATCTTCTTTTTTGATATTTAAATAAAATTGATTATTCTCTGTCTCATTTTCTGGTATCACTTCACTTCCAAGTTGTTGTTGAATTTCTAAACACATGTAATCTTATTTCCATCCCTTACTCTGTTTTCTAGTTTTGCTGAATTTGATCTGGATTCCATTTTGCCTTTAGAAGATACATTCTTTTCTTCACCACCATGTTGACTCAGTTATAAAAACAGCCTCTTATCCTTCATTATTTGAACTATCACTCACACAGCCTTTACTGAATGTTTTTAGATGATGAATTACATTGCCATGAAATAAAGAAGTAAATTATGAGCACTAAGCAAACTTCTCAAAAGTCCTTTAGTCTCTCCCACCTCTAGAAATTTCTCACTGACTGATATTTCACCCACATTTTCCACTTGTTCTCTCATTTTCCCTTCTTTCTCTTCTATTCTCTGCTCTCCTCATTAAAAAAAAACTCCTTTTAACCTTTTCTGCAGAAGTGTCCTCCTTGCCCAGCTTTAGTTCATTCAAGTTCATATCCATAATCAAACATCTATTAGAATGTGTTCATAAAGAAGAGAATTATCCACTTGTCAAAAATTCTGTAAATGCCACTTAAAATAACATCTTTTTCTTCCCACTGTAGATGCAATCTCACATCTTCAAAGCCCCTCCATTACCCCCACACTCCCAAATCTGAAGATTTTTTGATATACGTTTTAAAGAACATGTTTCAGTACATAGGCCAAAAACCTTTGGGTAGTAAGATCTTTTAAAACTTACCCGTGTGAGGGATCCAGGGTTTGGGATCTGTGGTTATTATGCGATCCTTCATTTAGGCTCTCATACGGGGAATACCATGCATCCATTCTTTACAGCACATCTCAAATGTTCTAAATGCAACTTAATACCACCCAATTGTTAAGCCTATGCTTATTAAAATCAAACTCTGCCAGTGAATGTCTTATGTGGTACATGAATTCAGATCCTTGAATGACTAAGAATAAAACAGAGAAAGTGCATTTAGAGAGGGTAGGGAACATCTCAGATTACTTCTGTATTACACAAAAATTGTAAATTATGTCCATTAGAAACAAGGAAAACAAGTACTAAATTAGGGAAGAAACAATAGAATTACACTGGATGGAATAGTGATTTTCGCAGCTAAGGCTCATAAAAAAAAAGGAAACTAAACCAAAATAAACACAAGCCTCGGAACTATTCTCCTGTATTTGTTCACACTGTGGCAGGCTAAGGCTTGTGCAAAAAGTCCTGGCAGAGCCATATTATAGTTCTCTATTGGATTCTTATGCAGGCTGGCATGAAGTTACCATTAATTGCTCAAGGGCTATATAACCCTTTTTATTGAGTTTATTGAAGAGTGTTTGAGAAATGCTTATCCCACTCTGATGAGCTGAGTAGGTTGAATAAACCTTAAACAAAGCTTCTTCCGCCTCGAGCATCCAAGTTACTCGGCATTTTGGGGATTACAGTGGGACCCAAGAGACAAGAGTCAACAAAACCAGGCCATAAAATCAAGAAGGCGTTGAATCTTTGGTTTCAGGACTAGACAAAGGAAAATGAAAAGAATGTCTTTAAAACACATATTCTCTGAAACAAAGCAAAACCAATTTACAAACATTTTTTTTGAGATTGCAGAAGAGGAACACTGTGAAATGTTTTCAGAAAGCAAAAGAAACCTAAAGTATTTGCAAATCCCTTACGTGTTCATTTGTTTTCTCAGGCTCTTTATACCTATTTCTGAGAACTGTAAGCCTAAATTTTAAATACTGGGCTTCCTCTTTAATCAGGTGACCACCTAAACCATTGCTAGGACCCTTCTCAAAACCTTACTAATATCTTTACCAGTGTAGGGCCCTGAAGCTTCATCTTCATTAACTTCATGCCAAATTTGTCTTCCCTATTTCTTAGAAAGTTTCATTTTGTTGACCAGGAATTCTCTCACCAGGAAATTTGCAAGAAATTGAATCTCGAGTTTGAGGCAAGCATATGGTTTTGTTCTATTTTCAGAAACTCATAATAAATATTTTATGTTCTGTCATTTCCAAATTCATCTCATATTTGAATGAGATTTAACCTAGATATATTTCATATTATATTTACCCCGATACAACTTTATACATATCATTTCCTGAAATTATTGATTCAAAATTTTTAATTCCGGTTTTCCATGTTTCTCCAGCTCAAACTCCAGCTCAATACTGACAAGTTTACACTTTAACTTCAATAGGTAATAAATATTAAATATTAGGTTTCAAAAAACAAACTTAATAGCCACATGTATACCAAGGTATTCATTATTTTTAAAATACATCTTACTAGGGCTTCCCTGGTGGCGCAGTGGTTGAGAGTCCACCTGCCGATGCGGGGACACTGGTTCGTGCCCCGGTCCGGGAAGATCCCACATGCCGCGGAGCAGCTGGGCCCGTGAGCCATGGCCGCTGAGCCTGCTCGTCCGGAGCCTGGGCTCCGCAATGGGAGAGGTCACAACAGTGAGAGGCCCGCATACTGCAAAAAAAAAAAAAAATACATCTTACTAAATTTTATGATGACTGCCACTTTTCCTGTTTTTCTGTTCCCCTTCTCTCTTCTCATTGCATATGGATTTGCCATATGGACTAGTTCCTTATCAATATGTAAAATGAGCCTGGAACACCGACTTATTTAGACAGATACTTGTCAACATCAATCAAAAACAGTAAATGCATATAACCACACATATTAATACTTTTAAAAGCACTTTATTAAGAAATATTTTCTTAAATATTAATTTTTAAAAATCAATTCTTAAAAATTCTACTCTAAGATTCTGCATATTTTCTCCTACATTTTCTTCTAAAAGATTTTTCTTTTAATTTTCCTTTTTTTATTCTATAATCAATTTTGAATTTGTGTGTGTGTGTGTATGTTGTGAATTGAGGGCTTAATTTTTAAGTGAATATTCAATTTTTCTTGCACCACAAGATTAAAGCACAATCCTTTCTCCTTTGAATTTACTTGACACCTTAGTTGAAAATCAGTTGAACATCTCCATGTGGGTCTATTTCTAACTATTAAGTCTATTCTTTTCAACTTGAGTCAGTTTAGGTAGTTTGTGTGTTTCTAGGAATCTGTATATTTTATCTAGTTATCTAATTTATTGGTGTATAATTGTTCATAGTGTTCTCTTATGATCTTTTTCATTTCTTTAAGGTCAGTAGTAACATCTCCACTTTCATTTCTCATTTTATTTATTTGTGGCTTCTCTCTCTCTTTTTTTTTTTTCTTATTCAGTCTAGCTAAAGATTTTTTAACTTTGTTGATATTTTTAAGGAATCAACTTCTGGTTTTATTGAGTCTATTGCTTTTCTATTGCTTATTTTATTTACCTCCACTCTAAATTTTTTTCCTCCCTTCTGCTAGCTTTGGATATAATTTGTTCTTCTTTTTCTTCTTCCTTAAAGTATAGAATTAGGTTATTAATTTTAAGTCTTTTTTATTTTAATACAGGCATTCATAGTTATAAATTTTCCACTGAGCATACATTTGCTGCATCCCGTTAAGTTTTGTATGTTTTATTTTTGTTTCATTTGTCTCTAAATAGTTTTAATTTCCTTTGCAATTTCTTCTTGTATCTATTGGTTGTTTAAGAATATACTGTTAATTTCCACATATTTGTGAAATTTCCAGTTTTTCTTTTGTTATTAATTGAGCTTTATTCCACTGTGATCAAAACAGATACCTTATTGAGGATCCCTTGACTTTAGCCAGTCACTTCTCTCTTGCTGCTTTCAAGATTCTCTCTTTGTCTTTGGTTTTCAAAAGTCTGATTATAATGTATTTCCAGGTGAGTCTCTGAGTTTATCCTGTTTAGAGTTCATTGAGCCTCTTGGATGTGTAGATTCATGTATTTCATAAATTTGGGGGACTTTTCAGCCATTATTTCTTCAAATACACTTTCTGCCCCTTGATTTGTCTCATCTCCTTCTGGTAGTCATTCCCACAATGAGCATGTTGGTCCTCTTGATGGTCTCCAACATATCTTCCAGGCTCTGTTCACCTTTCTTTCTGATCCTGAATAAATCATTTCAATTGTCCTATCTACAAGTTCATTGGTTCTTTCTTCTACCTGCTCAAATTTGATATTGAATCCCTCTAGTAAATTTTTCATTTAGTTATTGTACCTTTCAGCTCCAGAATTTCTGTTTGTTTCTTTTTTGTAATTTCTACATCTCGATTGGTATTTTGATTTTGTTCACATGTCATTTTCCTGATTTCTTTTAGTTCTTTACCCATGTCCTCCTTTAGTCATTTGAGCATTCTTAAAACATTTGTTTCAAAGATTTTGCCTGGTAAGTCTTACCTTCTGTAGGGATGGATTTCTGTCAAATTTCTTTGTTCCTAGAATGGGCCATTATTCCCTGTTTTGTTGTAAGCCTTGTAATTTTTTGTTGTTGTTGAAAATTGGGTATTTAAATCTGATCATATGGTAATTCTGGAAATCATTCTCTCCTTTACCCAGGGTCTGCTGATTTTTCAATTCTTGAACGCTATAGTAGTTTACCTGTCCAGTGACCCCAAACTATTCCCTCAAATACTGCATTCATGCCATGTACAGCTGCCAATTCTGCTCCCCAGATTGTGTTCAGCTAGAGATTGACAGAGATATTGCTGAAAGCTAGAAGTCATAAAAAAGGAGCTAGTCCTTGCATATTGGTTCTGTGCCAGGGCTTTCATTCCACACTTACCCAGGCTTACACAAGTCTATGGATCAGCCCAAAATGAAAGCTGAGGATTTTCTCAAGCATTCTCTGAGCATGTATCGTAACCTGGGCATATGCATATATTTGCAAATTTCCCTATATAGATGAAGCTTTTGAGTGTTCTAATTTCCCAAAGAAACTCTCTCAGTTTTTGTTCCTGGGTCTTAGGTGGTCTATTGTTTTATTGACTATAATCTTTTGTCCCAGGCACATGAGGATTGTTAGTTCACCTTGCAATATTTTTGAGCAATGCCCACCACTTGACTTCCAGTTAAGCAATAGAGATAAGTGCCTTGCACCAGTCCTTCAGGTAGCTCCCAGACAGGTTAGATAAACACAGTAATTTGCACATAGTTCTGCTTTGTTTCCTCTGGAATCAGTGGGTTTCCCCTGATAATACAAGCTGCTTCCACTTTAAAACCAGCACTTCCACCACCATGGTGAGAGGCTGAGCAAGGGCAAGTAAAAGCACCACAAAACTTTCCTATGATTTTATTTTATTTATTTTTTTAACAACTTTATTGGAGTATAATTGCTTTACAATGGTGTGTTAGTTTCTGCTTTATAACAAAGTGAATCAGCTATACATATACATATATCCCAATATCTCTTCCCTCTTGCATCTTCCTCCCACCCTCTCTATCCCACCCCTCTAGGTGATCACAAAGCACTGGGCTGATCTCCCTGTGCTATGTGGCTGCTTCCCATTAGCCATCTAATTTACATTTGGTAGTGTATATATGTCCATGCCACTTTCTCACTTCGTCCCAGCTTACACTTCCCCCTCCCCGTGTCCTCAAGTCCATTCTCTATGTCTGCATCTTTATTCCTGTCCCTAGGTTCTTCATAACTTTTTTTTTTTTTTTTTTAGATTCCATATATATCTGTTACCATATGGTATTTGTTTTTCTCTTTCTGACTTGCTTCACTCTGCATGACAGACTCTAGGTCCATCCACCTCACTACAAATAACTTAATTTATCTTTATGGTTGAGTAATATTCCATTGTATATACGTGCCACATCTTCTTTATCCATTCATCTGTCAATGGACACTTAGGTTGCTTCCATGTCCTGGCTGTTGTAAATAGAGCTGTAATGAACATTGTGGTACATGACTCTTTTTGAATTATGGTGTTCTCAGGGTATATGCCCAGTAGTGGGATTGCTGGGTCATATGGTAGTTCTATTTTTAGTTTTTAAAGGAACCTCTATACTGTTCTCCATAGTGGCTGTATCAATATACATTCCCACCAACAGTGCAAGAGGCTTCCCTTTTCTCCACATCCTCTCCAGCATTTACTGTTTGTAGATTTTTTGATGATGGCCATCCTGACTGGTGTGAGGTGATATGATTTTACATTTACCTTTTTCTTGATTCAGCATTTACCTGGCTACTGTAAACTTTTGACCACTTTCCAGAGTTCTGACAAATTTGGTTCTGACAGTTTCTGCTTATTTTTCAATATTTCTGTGGGAGTATGAGAGCAAGGCACTGCCTTCTACCATTTTGCTGTCACTTCCTTTATGCCCATTCTTGAAGGGGCTCTTTGAAATGCTGTGTTGAAAAGGATTATGATGCCAAGTCAAGTCAAGTGAGAGAAAATGTCAAGATTGATTAGTTATATCTGTTTTAAAGTATAACAGCAAACGGTCCACAAAGTTCCCAACTCCAGACAAGCCCAAGTAAATACTACATGACTTGGTACACTGCAGTCCAGAGCAGGACCATAATTTCTGATATGTCACTCTAGTACTGACTGGAGGTGTTCTAAACTATACCTGTGCATATACCTTCTGATGATGGGGCATATTACTGACTCACATAGATATTCCTATCTTTAAAGAAGGGATGCTCTTAAAAATGTGGCTTGGTGAATCAAGACAAGAACTTGGCATCAGACACACCAAGGTTCAGATTCTGATTTTATTCCTTCTATTGTGAATTTGAATAATTATTTTAACTCTTGGCTTAAACAAGTTTATTTCAAAAATTGTTTATTAAATTTGTTTTGAAAATTTTTCAACAATTTGTTGAAAACAACAAGCAATGTATCTGTGAATATACTTTGATCTACTAATAAAGGTAATTACTATTATTATGCCAGAGTAACAGTAGTCCTAGCTGTAGACAACTGAGAGGGTAAATGACAGGAAGCAGTGAGGTAAGAGTACTCATATACTTTGATTTACCCAAGAGGATTCCAATTTATATCCATTATTCCAACATATGAATAGTGTCTTTTCTCAATCTTACAGTATCCTGATTTGGATCAATTAAAGTGCTGTCCCTAAGATGTTATGGATAACACACTATAGTAATATTAATTTCCTAGAAATGGTACCAACAACAATTTCCAAGTCATTTAGCCAGAGAAGAAAAGAACATCTTTATACTTCCTGTTTTGAAATAAATCTCTTTCATTCTGCTCATCTCTCCTTCCCCCTCTTATTTTCCTCTGTGAGCTGCCTATCTCAATCACCATTCTCTTCTTCCCTAGTAGCATAAAACCAATTTTCAGATGGACACATTGCCACCTAGAATAAAAGACAACTATTCCTAACCCTCTTGGAGCTTTGCCAACCAGATGACTATGTTTGAATAATGATATATAAGTGTTAAGTGGAACAACTAGGAAGATTACTAAGCAAGATGACTCAAGTTAGAGGAACAAAAAAAGTGGTGCGCTTCCTAATTTGTCAGTTCCGTTGAATAATTTCCTGCTTATGGTTTATCATGTAGGCATAATGATCAGAATTGGAGCAGCCCCCTTGAGCCTTCAGTTGACCTTATGCATAAGTGTTATTCACTGGAATGATACACAATAAAGATAGAGACCAGGGCTCCTGATGGCATCAGGGTCTTGTCCCCCAGCCCTGGACTACTTGACTATCAAAGACAGAAATAAATCCATGTTTTTTTTTTTTTGCAGTACGCGGGCCTCTCACTGTTGTGGCCTCTCCCGTTGCGGAGCACAGGCTCCGGACGTGCAGGCTCAGCGGCCATGGCTCACGGGCCCAGCCGCTCTGCGGCATGTGGGATCTTCCCGGACCAGGGCACGAACCCGTGTCCCCTGCATCGGCAGGTGGACTCTCAACCACTGCGCCACCAGGGAAGCCCATTCCATGTATTTTTTAAGCAAGTACTTTCTGGGTCTCTATCACAATCCTAATATATACAGAATTTGTTACATGAGCATGAAACATTGAAATATTGGAACATTAAATGTGCCCCTGTTAAAGACCAAAATTCATCTGAGTCAACTTGAAAGATGTTATTGGCTTGATTCAGCTATTCATGAATTGGGCAGCATCCAATCTAGAGGATAGAAAGGAGCTCAGAAGAGTTGTACAAGCACTTTTATAGACCAAACTCAGCAGGAACAAGGAAGTTAGACTGGGCATTTGCTGATTTGTTAAAGCAGGGATAGTTTCCTTATAAGGAGCTAAGGAAAGTCTTAGGAGCCAGGTCAAATGACTTGTGTTGAGCAGTCAATTGCTGATTGGTTGACCTAGGCCTTCCTTTTCTGGGAGAGCTGAGCCTAGATATTGTTGGTTTGCTGATATGGGGCTTAGCATGAATGACATCATCTTGGGCTTAATCCAGTTGCTTTAACATCCTCCATATCATAGGCTGGGAAGTTGGCAACATTTATCATTTAATACTAAAATATTTGGTCAAACTGCTGCCTACCTTTCCTTGGAAAGCAGTCAAAAAGCAGACTAAATGGCCTTAAGGGAAAATGTGGAAAAATTAGAATGTTGTCTACACTGGCTGCTTCTTGCTGATTTTAACAGTTTTAAGATTGATTAACTCAGACTAGATCCCGCTTATCAGCAGAGATGTTAGAGACGTGTTCTCTCTCTGTGGTCCACAATCTAAATGCATTAAATCTGGAGCCTTTCACATAAATACACTAATATGTATAAAATAGATAACTAATGATAACCTGCTCTATATTACAGGGAACTCTACTTCACTTTTCTGTACAGTAGAAACTAACACAACATTGTAAAACAACTATACCCCAATGAAAAGGTTTTTTTAAATCAAGTTGTACATTTAAAAATATACAATTATAGTTGGCAATTATTCCCAATTATCCCTCAATAAAGTTTTTTAAAAGATAATAAAATTTTTTAAAAGTTGGAAACTTTCAAGATTAAAAAAAAAAAGACAAATGCTCTGTGCTCAAACTGAAGCATTTAGAAGTCTATTCTGAAAAAGCAGCCTTAGCAGGAGATAAATCACTGGCCCCAATGCTTTTTAAAAGGCCTTCCATTAATAGTTCTCTGTCAGACAATGGAAGGCAAGCTAGCGGCAAAGATTAGATGAAGTATGTTGTCTTCCTACACAAGCTGATTCTTTTAAATGATCTCAAGTTAGAATCAGGCTTAGAAACTACCAGATCTGAAAGCCAAAAGAAAACACAAACCTGGACTGCAATGGTTATTATTATTAAAACTTTAATAGTACTTGAACCTGTCCTGGAAGGAAATGGTCTCTAGAATCTGCAAACTCCATGAAATGACAATTTCCATTTCTTACATTAGAAATAGCTGTGGAGGGTCATGGAACAGGAAGAACTACCTGCCCCCCACCTTCACCTTCCCCATCAGGAAGGTAAAACAAGGAACCAGAGAGGTCAATGGCAGGAGAGCTTCTCCAGAAAGCAGAAGTAGAACAGACAGATAATGTAACGGAGGATTCTGTTCTACAAGTAGTTTAAGGAGCCCCATTACTCCTGCCCATCATTTTGATGAGCTAATGATGTCAGCGTTTTCTACTCTATACTTGTTCTAAATGGAATTTTTATGTCATTCTCCCTACTCCTTCTCTTCTGGGTGTGTATCAGGTAGATAACTTTCCTTTTAGTTTAGTAAGTTAATAAAAAATAAAGAGCTATTGGATCTGATAAAGAATCAGCAATCATCCAGAAACCCTGCCCATTAAGCTAGACATATAACTGGATGAGTTCCTTGTAGCTAGCTCTGGCCATGTGACTAATTTCCAGGTAATAAGTTACAAATTAAAGGGTTGAGTGCTTAAGAAAATTTCTTCAAAAACATTGGGCACTTGCTCCCTTTCTAACTCCATCTTAATAACTGGGATACAGATGTGATGGCTGATGCTTCAGCAGCCATCTTAAATCAATGAGGGCTATAACTAAGGATGGCCAAGCAAAAATCTAAAGGACAGCAAGGGGCTGCCATACCAGCTCTGGACTACTTGTTTCAAACTTAATTTATTTGAAAGAAATCAGCTTCTCATCTGTCAAGTCATCATTATTTAGTGGTTTGTGTGAGTGTTTAATGTGGCCTATTTAATCCAAAAAGCATATTCTCTTACATGCTTGAAGGAAAGAATGAGTGTGTGGATAATTTTTATTTGAGTTTTTATTTTTTTGTCCCAAGATTAAAACATAGAGGGGAGGAAGAGATTCATATTCACCCTTTTTATCTACCTACCAACCATTTTCAGTGCAATGGCCTTAATTCAAAGAGATTGCTTTGATCATTTCTATATCTCCTCATTTTTCTAAACATATTTAGTTTACCTAATTGCAAATATATAGTTGTATGTTCAAATAGATTTTGTATCTGTCTTTTAAATTTCTAATATTTTGGTCTTCCCTGGTGGCGCAGTGGTTGAGAGTCCACCTGCTGGTGCAGGGGACACGGGTTCACGCCCCCGTCTGGGAAGATCCCACATGCCGCGGAGCGGCTAGGCCCGTGAGCCATGGCTGCTGAAACTGTGCGTCTGGAGCCTGTGCTCCACAACACGAGAGGCCACAACAGTGAGAGGCCCACGTACCACAAAAATAAATAAATAAATAAATAAATAAATAAATAAATAAATAAATTTCCAATATTTTAAATGGCTACTTAACCAATTTGTTTTCATTCAAAGCATATTTTCCTAAGTCTGTTGTCTTCTTAGTCTTTCAGAAATTTCCATAGAAGGAATTTCTACAAAGGTTTTATATTGCTATATGTTGTGGCAAACCATGGTTAGGGAATGCTGTGTAGTACTGTCCAGATTTCTCCTTACAAATATCAAGGTGCTTCTTATCCCAGAAGCCAGGCTCTTAGGTAACTGGACCTGGGCACAGTGGTAAGGGATAAAGAAGGCATACTTGGACTCTGGCTTGCATCATGGAACTAAAGAAACCAGCCTCTTCTTTCCCAATCCTGTCTCCCCCTTCCAAGGCTGCTACACAGGAACAGGACTGTAACAGGGACCGGTGCAGGAGGACTTCTGCCTACAGGAAGTCTTCACTGCTGAATTCTGTGCTTTGAGAATGGCAATCAATGACCTAGGCATCTGGTTGTATTCATTCATTCATCTATTCAACCATTTTCATTCTTAATTCACTCATTGCTCACTGACTTCTACTTTATGCTTTGGTGGGTTCTGGAGACAACTGAATGAATTTATCAGGACCTCCTCTTTTTTTTTTTTTTGGCGGTATGCGGGCCTCTCACTGTTGTGGCCTCTCCCTTTGCGGAGCACAGGCTCTGGACGCGCAGGCTCAGCGGCCACAGCTCACGGGCCCAGCTGCTCCGCGGTATGTGGGATCTTCCCAGACCGGGGCACGAACCCGCGTCCCCTGCATCGGCAGGCGGACTCTCAACCACTGCACCACCAGGGAAGCCCAGGACCTCCTCTTTTGAAATTTAGTCTGGTGGGGACACCATGAAGTTGCTGCCAGTCTTGAAGCCTAGAGAGAAGCCCAAGAAAGAAACATGGTATACATTTGTCCTTCATGGTCATAGCTGCTCATGATTACCCCCAGTTGTGACTTCAAGAGAGGGAAGATCTTCATCACTGGGGGACAAAATTCAAATGTGAGCTTCTCAGATGTGTACCCTATAGATGTGGCATCAGGGTGTTTAGAAGCACCGGGCAGCCAGGAAATCAAGATTGTCGGCAAGTCCTAAAATTCTGAAGCCAGAACCTGGACCATTCTAGAGATGACCATAAGCCCCCTCACCCCCCACCATGACCAAAAACATTCCACCCCCTATTAGAAATCTTTGGAAACCTGTTGTACGTCTTCAGTTGAGGAAAGTGAGACAGTCAACCCCTGAAGGATTGAATCTACATGTGTGGGATGCAAACATTCTAACCTGGTCTCAGCAAAAGGCCCATTAAAAAACAATTTTCCAGGCTTCCCTGGTGGCGCAGTGGTTGAGAGTCCACCTACTAATGCAGGGGACGCGGGTTCGTGCCCCGGTCCGGGAAGATCCCACATGCCGCAGAGTGGCTGGGTCCGTGAGCCGTGGCCGCTGAGCCTGCATGTCCGGAGCCTGTGCTCCGCAACGGGAGAGGCCACAACAGTGAGAGGCCTGCGTACCGCAAAAATAAAAAACAATTTTCCTGGGAAAATCATATGAAGATGGCAGCAGGGACAAAGCTTTGCATCCACAGAGGCTCATCAGGTGAAAAATCCATGATGACCTCCATTGCACTGATATAAATGGCATGAATTTGTGGAAGCTGAGTCACACTGGGGCCCTTTATATAGGTTGTGCCACACATTTAGCTGTGATGGTTGAGAAACACATGTACCTCATTAGAAAATGGCTCTCACAAGAGCACTGGACAGAATGTACCAATATCAGGTAGAACAGAAGCATTGGACCCTGCTTAAATTTGACACCTTCTCCTTCCTCCCTGCAATTGGACCATCCCATGTTTATCATTCCAAGGCTTGTGATGTCTACATCTGAGAAGGAAGAGTCAGTTTCTGTCACTCTCAACTGTGAAGCTGAGAAAGGGGATTTTATTGGCAAACCAAAGTTGTGACCCACATGAGGAAAATTAGACTGGCAAATAACTCTGCTTTGTGTTTGGTGGGACAAATAAAAAAAGGGAAATCTATAATGATCATATTATGACTGTAGCTGACTAATAAAACCCATATTTTATGAAAGAAAAGATTGATAAAATAAGTCTTGGAAATGTAATGTACAGCATGGTGACTATAGTTAACAACACCATATTATATATTTGAAAGTTGCTAACAGAACATAACTTTTTAAAAAATTTTTTAAACTTTTGTACAGTAGGTCCTTGTTAGTTATCAGTTTTAAATATAGCAGTGTGTACATGTCAATCCCGAACTGCCAATCTATCCCTCCCTCCCACCATTCCCCCGGTAGTGATGTTTGTTCTCTAAGTCTGTGAGTCTGTTTCTGTTTTGTAAATAAGTTCATTTGTATCTTTTATTTTTCTAGATTCTGCATATAAACAATATCATATGATATCTGTCTTTGTCTAACTTACTTCACTTAGTATGATAATCTCCAGGTCCACTCATGTTGCTGCAAGTGCATTATTTCATTCTTTTTAATGGCTGATTAATATTCCATTGTATATATGTACCACATCTTCTTTATCCATTCATCTGTCGATGGACACTTAGGAATTGGTACAGCCACTATGGAGAACAGTATGGAGGTTCCTCAAAAAACTAAAAATAGGGCTTTCCTGGTGGCGCAGTGGTTGAGGGTCCGCCTGCCGATGCAGGGGATACGGGTTCGTGCCCCGGTCCGGGAAGATCCCACATGCCGCAGAGCGGCTGGGCCCGTGAGCCATGGCCGCTGAGACTGCGCATCCAGAGCCTGTGCTCCGCAACGGGCGAGGCCACAATGGTGAGAGGCCCGCGTACCGCAAAATAAATAAATGAATAAATAAAAATTAAAAAAACTAAAAATAGAGCTACCATATGATCCAGCAATTCCATTCCTGGGCATATATCTGGAGAAAAACGTAGTTCAAAAGGATACATGCACCCCAATGTTCATTGCAGTGCTGTTTACAATAGCCAAGACATGGAAACAGAACATATCTTAAAAATTCTTACCATAGTGAAAAAAAATTGTAACTATGTATGGTGATAGATGTTAACTGGACTTATTGTGGTGATTATTACACAATATGTACAAATATCTAATCATTTTGTTACACACCTGAAACATGAAATGTTATATGTCAATTATATGTCAATTTTTAAATTACTTGTAAATAAAGGAGAAAAAAAGAAAAATATTGCCTCTGCCTCACCCAAGGTTAAAAATCTCTCCCTGAAGGCAGTTCTCATCCAGTGACTAATCACAGCTGTGCTACCAAGGAACAATGCTGAAGGGCCATCACAGCTCCAGAGCCCTTGTGTGATGTTGAGACCCTTGCATCAACTACACTGCAGTTTAACTTCTCCCATTGTCCAGCCCTGTTACCTGACTACCTCACATATATTAATCCTAAAAACATTCCTCAATAAAATTCCTGCCCTGGAGTCTCTATCTCCAAGTCTTTTTCCCAGAGAACACTATATTAGACATCACTGATCTGTTCAATTTAATGCAATTGCATATATTTGTCACATGTGTACACATAGTGTGAACTTCTCATAATACAGAATGGGATTTGAATTTATTAGTTTAGCTTTATGTGAATTTTTAGTTGCTGTCATAAACCCTCAAAACTAGCACATAGAGAAGAATCAGAGATCAAACTATCAGTTGTATATATCTGTGGACTATGTAACTAATCACCCTAAATTTATTGATTTTAAACAGCAACCACTTTTTATCATGATTCTATGATGGTCCTTATCATAGGACCCATACCACCCATACCAGAAGGCTGGGTGGTCCTTCTGCTTGTCTCACCAAAGCAAACTCATGTGGCTGTAGGCAATTTGTTGGTCAACTGGGATCTGGGCTCTAGCTGGGATGACCGGACTTCTTGCTCTATGTAGCCTCCAGATAGACTAGACTGGACTTCTTTACATGGTGGTCTCAGGAAAATTCCGAAAGCCCCATGTAGAAAGACTTTTCAAAATAGACTTGTTTCTCATCACTGATGTCCATTGGCTTAAGCAAGTCACAAGGTCAAGGCCAGAGTCAACATAGGATGATCACATAAAGGCACCAGTTCATGGAGGTGTGTTGCTCTCACTGTCTCGCTCTTTCTCCGTGTGTGTGTACATGTGCCAGCTTTTATGTAGTGATTTTATATAGTAGATGCTGATTTAAGTTAAACACACACATACACATAACACACATTTGGTAACAAAATATAGCCTTATGAAGCTGAAACTATTATTATCCCCAATTTACTGATGAAGAAATGAAAGTATGGAGAAGTAAGTAAATTGCTTAAAGTTATAGAGCTAAGTGGAGGAAGTGGAATTTGAATCCTGGTGGTTTAACTCTAAAGACCATGTACTCATCTACAATGCAGTTTTCTTCCTCTCTTCCACATCTTCTTTTTTTTCCCCCCTCCTAGGGTTGGGGTGGAATGGGTGGTAATGTACAAGCAAGTAAGAAGACGGAAGAAATTTTAAACATGCTCAAGCACTTTGATTTATAGATAACTTGGGGACCTAGAAATATGAGATAATTTCTCTCAAAACATGTAACTAATTAAAAGTAAAGCTCTGGCAAACCTTTGCTTCTATGTCAAAATATTGTAAAAAGTTAGAACATTCAGTTTTATAAAACTGTAGATGAGACTGCATGGATTCAAACTTTGCCAGATCATGAAAGGTGAAGATGGATTCCTTTCACCAAATTAAAGTGCATCAGGACTAGAGGATGCCCAATGTAGGGTAAAAGATAAAAGGGATTTACGCTTTGTACTTTACACAGTTGGTAGTAAACATATGCAAGCCATTATCCCAGAAGGTTATATAGTCTGAAAATATAAATAGGTTCAGGAAAGGCTTAGATATATTCATGAATGGAGTTTATAGTGGGTTACCGAAAGGAAGCTAGGGATCACAGACTCCCCGAGGTTCGGGTGTGGAAGGCAACTAGCATGTTTTTCTGAGAAACATCAAAGAAAGTATGCTGGATCTCTGGAGTTGATGTGACTCACTGTGACAGTTATATTCTCATATTCTTCCTATAAGATCCATGCAATACTATTCATCTAAAGACATGATTAGACTTCTTTTATTTTACAAACATTTAAGAAAAACGACTCCTTTTCTCCTCTATCAACAAACTGTGTAATTTCTTTCTTAGATGCTTTATGTCAATTTATTTTCTCTTCTGTTTTCTAGCTTCTTGCCTCCATCTCATTTTTTATATCAAACCTTCTTTCCCCTCTTTCTATTTCAGCTCTCTTAAAATTTTTTCCTCTACCTCCCTTTCATCTTTATTATTCTTCTATTTCCAACTCCCTTTTATCTCTATTTACCTTCAACCCTCTCTTTAAACTTTATGATACAGGAGATAATATGTCAATAATTTGTTTTTTACTAACTCTCATCCTTTGTTACTATGAAGTAGGATGTGATCCAGTCAAAATCTCAAAGTAAATAAAAATAATTTTAGAAAAGAATTGTAAATATTACAATAAAATAAGTATGAAATAAACAGCAAGCATATATGACAATCCATTAATATAAACAATTTCTATTGAGATAACATAAAAAATGTTCTAAAAACAGTAGATCTGAAGTGATAGTTATAGTAAGTGTTGCTTGAAGCAGATCCTTGTAGAAAATGTTGATTCTGTTTATTTAGAAAGAGACATTTGCATGATGAAATTTATCTAATAGTGTCTCTGCTACCAGAATAAGTAAAACAGTGAGAGACACCCAGGTTTTGCCTCGAAACTGTTGCTCTAAAGAGAGTTTATTTTCTTGCCAAAATACATTAATAATTTGAAGTGCATATTAAAGTTATTCATTATAACTTTAAGAAACAAAAGTGATAATTTCTGATATATTAATTTCTAGAAAGTATACTCAAAGACCT
The DNA here is from genome assembly GCF_963455315.2 of Globicephala melas. NCBI lineage: Eukaryota > Metazoa > Chordata > Mammalia > Artiodactyla > Delphinidae > Globicephala > Globicephala melas. The sequence goes on from NC_083331.1 coordinate 45,227,039, forward strand.
ATTTTCTATTTATATCACTGTGTATCATTTATATATGTGTGATACAACTTAAAATTCTCTAGCATGCAAAGGAAATCAAACATTTGGAAAATTTTGAGCTGATGCAAAGTATTTTTAAAAATACTTCAGCATTTTGCTGGAGTTACTAAAATTCCAATAATAAGCTATTAGTAAGTTTGTTTTGCCATTTATTTTCCATTGCTACTAGAATTGTTGTGTGTTGCTAATATATACAAAATTTCTAAATCTTAGTTTAAATGTGGGAATAGTTGCTTTTTATTCATGCACATTTTAGGTTATTTTTTATTATACATATTTATTGTATTTAATAGGTATTACCATCCTTTAATTATTTTGCAGACTTTTATTTAGTGACTACTATATTCAAAATACTTGCATTTTCTGCAATGGCTGTATCAATTAAATATTAAATCCTAATAACACAACCAGTGTTGTCAACATTCTATTTTACTAGTTCTCTCGATTTCCTATAATTTCTCTTCAGTCCTATTGTAGAAGACATTTGGATTTTTCCGAACTCATTGTTCCATGTTTTGTCAAATTCAAGCACACTCTTTTGAAACTAAAACACAGGCATCATACTCTTAATTAGAAGCACCATGAATAAACTAGAGCTGCCTGGAATTCATTCTATTAAGTATGTTGGCTGAGGAAGCCAGTTTTCTGTAGTAAAATGACGAGTCTTAAAGAGTAATACAAACCGCCCAGCATCAGCAATGCTATCTGCAGGGTCTGTGACTAAATCCATATAATATTGTTTCAGCCAAAGCCACTCTTCAGTACAATTTAGGTCTTTGTGATAGAGTAGCCTTCAAGTCTGATTTTCTGGCTCTGAAACAGTTCTGTGAGTTTTCTAATAAACTTTATTATATTATTTCCTTCTTACACTAGCTAAAATGGGTTTTACTCATTGCAGGTAAGGATTTTATCTAATAAATTGATTAATACCATAAGTACTATAAGGATAGTATTAGTGTTTTCTGGATGTTCTTTCTTTTCAAAGACTGTAGTCTCTCAACTATTCATTTCAATTGTCTGCATTCTTGTTCTACTTTTACACTCACCATACAAAACCCAAACCATGAATCAATCCAAGCCTCTGACTGCTCCACTCTTAAGCCTGGGTAGAGATGAGCATGCATGAAGAATTCATTCAATCACTTGGAATTATTTGTATTTTTTTTAAGCAGAGCTAAAATATCCAAGTTGTATTGTTGTATGAACAAAGCAAGCTGCTGCAGATGTAGTTAGATAGAGAGATGGATGGCTAAATAATAAATTAACTTTCTTAACACCCACCCTTCCCTTTTTCCAGAAGATACCAAAGAGATTGAAAAGTACTTCTGAGAATTTCCTGCCATTGGATTCCAGATGTGATTGAAGTTCCATCAAAGAAATGAATTTGCTCCAAACATCAAGTTGAATCACAGTTAGGAAGGAAGAGAGAATTTGGGGGAAATGACTATTTTGCTGGTGCAGGTTATTGCAGAGGTTTCCTAATCTGGTAGTTTTCTAAACAGAGGTAAGTGCTTTCCCAATCACAGCAGAAGTAGTGATATTACAAGAAATCAGAGCTGTATGTTGAGTCCATTCTTCTAGCCTATCAAAAGAATTCCTGGCAATAAATGTATGCTTGAATTAGATAAAGTGGTTTCTATAGTCTGGTACTGAACCCTAACCAATGTTTTATGATCATATTTGTATGGACTCCATTTGCTGACACTTTCTTGAGGGCTGATAAGAAAGATGAAATCCAATTAGGTTTTATCTCCCTTGTTTCCATTTCAACTGGAAAAGTTCTACTCTTTATTAATTTATTTTGACAACCCATATTCTCAAATAATTTTTAAACAAATTGTCCTATTTTTAAAGAAAAAAATAAAGTATAAAAATTCTGGTATTCTTGAGGTTAATTATTGTAAATTGAATAAACAATTATCTTAATTCCCACATAATATCTCACTAAAATGGCAGTGAAATAATCAACAAAAAAGTATTACTGCACAAACATACAAAAGAATGGAAGAGGAGACACAAAACGTCAAGATATTTCAACATTCTGGAAAATTGAGTATAGAAGAATGGATGGATGGATGGCAACTGAATTCAACAAAGATAAGAAAGTTGGCACATATGCAACAAGGCACGTTATGGTTTACACTGCACTATCGTGAAAGGTCCAGGTGTCACAGACAGCAGGTATCTGTGAAGGAAGAGATTAGGGATTGAGTCAAAAAAAATGATACATTTTTACCATTCTTATCATTTTAAGGAAAGTGACAAATTTTCCTTTAAAACTTCTATTGACTTATTCAAAGTATTACTATGATCATATTCTCTAATTACAAGAGTCCCTCCTTGGACACACAGTATCTTATTTTTTTTTTTCCTTTTATAGTATCCTCTTCTTGTTTATACTTAAAACATCTATCTTTTTCTAGACTTTATAGTCACTAAAGCTTTTTTTTTCTTCCTGAATTATATTTTTTTCTTACTTCTTTTTCTGTTTATTTTTGTTTTCATTTTTTATGTTAGAGATTTTCTTCAAATGCCTGGTGAGTTTTGCTGACAATTTGTAATGAATGTAGTTAATGAATGTAGTTAATGAATGTAGTTAATACAGAACTAAACAGATGATTGCTAGATCATGCATGCTTGGGACTTTCTGAATGATGAGCTTCTTCACAGGAGAAAAAGATAGAACAATTCACTGGGAAATTCCTCATGATACATCTGTCAGTCTTTTCTCCTGGAATCTGGAAACTTCCCCGAATGGAAACCTTAGACTCCTGCCTGCATGATACAATATGTCCAGCTTTCATCATCCACCTTTCTGGGGATTGAATACAAAAAAAGAAGTAGGGATCTCACTGTTTGATGTGTACAATTTCTCTCAGTGCCTTTCTGTTCAATATCATACCTTACTTTTGTGTTCAGCTGTGGCTGGTTTCCCTATATCCTGAGCTTCTCTGGTTTAATTTCCCCAAGATTAAGTTCTCCAGGTAGTCATCTTGCTATGCTATGTAAGGGAGGACACCTGGTGGAGGCTTGTTTACAGATATGTCACCTACTCTTCTGTGTTTGACTCAATCCCTAATTTCTTCCTTCACAGACACCTGCTGTCTGTGACACCTGGACCTTTCACGATAGTGCAGTGTAAACCATAACGTGCCTTGTTGCATATGTGCCAACTTTCTTATCTTTGTTGAATTCAGTTGCCATCCATCCATCCATTCTTCTATACTCAATTTTCCAGAATGTTGAAATATCTTGACGTTTTGTGTCTCCTCTTCCATTCTTTTGTATGTTTGTACAGTAATACTTTTTTGTTGATTATTTCACTGCCATTTTAGTGAGATATTATGTGGGAATTAAGATAATTGTTTATTCAATTTACAATAATTAACCTCAAGAATGCCAGAATTTTTATACTTTATTTTTTTCTTTAAAAATAGGACAATTTGTTTAAAAATTATTTGAGAATATGGGTTGTAAAATCCAAGACCCAACTGAAAGGAATACCCGAAATAGCTGGAAAACCAGATGGAAGAATATTGTCAAAGAAACAATAAAAAAATTATTTTCTAAAGCACAGCTTTCTTAATTGAAAGGACCACTGAGTAGCTAGACAAATTAATGGGAAAAAATCCATATTAAGGTAGAGCATTGAGAAATATGGGAGCAATGGCAACTGAAAAATGAAGAATTAAAAAGCTTCTGTGGAATGGATTTGGAGGGTTAAAATCAAAAACAAAAAAATTATAAATTCTCAGTAATCAAATTGCATTAAACTCATTAATGGCAACACTGGCAGTTAAAAAAAACAATAAAAAAGTCCTTTGAAATGATAGAAAAATTATATTTAAATATGATACTAAAAATATTTTAAAAGAAGCAAGATCTCAAAACAAGATTTTAAAATTCCAATAAACTTTCTCAAGAAGCTTCTTGAAGATGTGTTTCTTCAAAATACAAGGTAAACAAAGAAAAAGAAACAAAAGATACAATCAAGAGAGAAGGAAAGGGATTTCCTAGTGAAAGAGATGCCAGATAGACAAGCTCTTGTCAGCGTCCTTGCAGAGCATCAGATGCAAAGAAAAACATCATATACAGACACACAGACACACAAGGAAATGACAAACATCTTATGTATTTTACTATATTAATAGGGATTTTATAGTTCTTTTGTACCACATAGGTGAGGCAGCAGATACATGGGCCCCTGGGGCAAACGGTTGGTGTTTGTTCCCTCTGGACCAATACTCTGAGACGAGATGAGAATAACAGGACAATTGAGAGAGGAGGGTGGGCCCTGCCCAGATAGAAGATAAGAGACCACATATTTCTCATTCTCAAAGTCAGGAGACCTCCCTGACTACACATGCGCAGAAAGGCTCCTTGGAAGTCAAAAGTGGAGTGATGCTAAGTGCTGCTAAGTCTACCCTTAGGCCTCTTCAGTAGAATACATCTTGGTTAAGAGATGCACGCACACACATGGGGAGATCCTGAGACATACCAAATATGAACTTTGAACCAGGCAAATCAAAATGATGGGCCAAAGGAAACCTGGAAAAAATGTCCCATAAAAGTGATTCAAACTGCCACGAGGGTGCGACTCTCTCTCTCTGAGCCTGCCTCTGTGTCTACCCACACGTACTGTACTCTTTTCTTCTCCCAATAAATACTTTACTTGTTTCACTACCTTCCGTCTTTGTGGGAATTCTTTTTCTGCAAAGCCATAGGGCCAGGGCCTTGTCACTGATCACTGGTCTAGTGGCTAGGATTCAGTGCTTTCATCGCCTCGACCCGATCTCAATCTCTGGCCGGGAACCGAAATACTGCTTCAAGACACTCTGCAGGCTGAGACCACCCGAGATCATAGGGATGAATAATTAATGTCTTAGAATACCATCAAATTATAAAATGAAGCACTTGTTTATTCCATAAAACAAAAAGTTGGTATAGGGAAGTTAATTAGTTTACTTTTTTAATTTTTAAATTTTTAATTTTTATTTTATATTGGAGCATAGTCATTAACAATGTTGTGTTAGATTCACGCATACAGCAAAGTGATTCAGTTATGTATATACATGTATCTATTCTTTTTCAAATTCTTTTCCCATTTAGGTTATTACAGAATATTGAATAGTGTTCCCTGTACTATACAGTAGGTCCTTATTGGTCGTCTATTTTAAATATAGTAGTGGGTACATCTCAATCCCAAACTCCCAATCTATCCCTGCCCCCCATCCTTCCTCCCTGGTAACCATAAGTTTATTCTATAAGTCTGTGAGTCTGTTTCTGTTGTGTAAATAAGTTCATTTGTATCTTTTTTTTAGATTCTGCATATAAACAATATCATATGATATTTGTCTTTCTCTATCTGACTTACTTCACTTATTATGATAATCTCCATGTCCATCCATGTTGCTGCAAATGGAATTATTTCATTTTTTTAATGGCTGAGTAATATTCTGTTGTATATATGCACCACATCTTCTTTATCCATTCATCTCTTGATGGACATTTAGGTTACTTACATGTCTTGGCTATTGTAAACAGTGCTTCAATGAACATTGGGGTGCATATATCCTTTTGAACCATGTTTTTCTCCAGATATATACCCAGGGATTGCTGGATCATATGGTAGCTCTACTTTTAGTTTTTTTAAGGAACCTCCATACTGTTCTCCATAGTGGCTGTACTAATTTACATTCCTACCAACAGTGCAAGAGGGTTCCCTTGTCTCTACACCTTCTCCAGTATTTATTTTTTGTAGATTTGTTTTTTCTTTTTTTGGCCACACTGTGTAGCTTGCGGCATCTTAGTTCCCCAACCAGGGATTGAACCGGGGCCCACCAGCAATGAAAGCAATGTCCTAACCACTGGACCACCAGGGAATTCCCATGTTTGTAGATTTTTTGATGATGGCCATTCTGACTGGTGCGAGGTGATATCTCATTGTAGTTTTGAATGGCATTTCTCTAATAATTAGTGATGATGAGCATCTTTGCATGTGCTTCTTGGCCATTTGTATGTCTTCTTTGGAGAAATGTCTATTTAGGTCTTCTGCCCATTTTATGATTGGGTTGTTTGTTTTCTTGATATTGAGCCAAATGACCTGTTTGTAAATTTTGGAGACTAATCCCTTGGAAATATGAAGCATAGCTGAAAAAACAAGAGGAAATGTTAAAAGTAATTTACTCAGGGAACTAGATATAGGGATGTGTGGAATGTTCAATTGCTGTTTTTGCTGCATGTCTTTGTGTGTAGAGGTGTATAGATGAATATATACATATATGTGTATATATACATAATTTATCTATTATAATATATATGATATGATATAGACATATATCATATTTATTTAATAAATATAAAACTGAATATATAGACAATAAAAGACCTCAAAAATACCTTCAGGTTGATCTTATTATGCCCCTTTGGCATGGAAGAGATTTAGAGAAGTCAGAAACCTTAGCTAATTATTTGACAAAGCCAAGATTTACACTCAAGTTTCCTGAGTCTAGGGCCATTTACTTCCTACCATATTATACATGCCTTCAAAATTGTGATTATTTCTTTCCCCATTTCCAATTACAGCCTTGAGGGTCAAGCTGAGAGCATATTTGTTGGGAGTTTTCTCAGGAGCAGGACCTGAGTCACACACAACTCAGTTCCCATCCTTGCAAAATCCCAGAAGGGGTTAATAGTAGCAGTGAGGAAAGCAGTGTCTAACTATCCTCATAAATGTAATTAATCATGACCTAAATGTTTAATATCTACACTGATGTTTAAATAGAACAAATATTATTAATTAGAACAAATATTATTGTGTGTTTTTTGCTTTTAAGTATGCTGGAGGGAAAAGAATGTGTTAAAATAATTTGTCCTCTATAACTTAAGGATATCTCATGGAAGAGAGTGATAGAGACAAAATGAAATAAACCCAAACGTATGTGTAACTGAAATAGCAGAATGTATAAAGCAAAGAGAATCATTTTAAATTATACTATCAAATGCATTTTCTGCCTCAAACACAAGGCCTTCTGAAACTTAGACATCTACTTCTTAAAGGTAACTTATTTATAATGCAAAAAAAAAAAACTGTAGGCACTATTTTCTAATACATAATTATTGAAAAGAAATTATCTACAAAGCATGAGAGTTCATATCTGTGTCCATGAGTAATCAAAAATGCGAAGGTACATATAGACCAGAGAAACACTTATCTCAATATTATTGCTTTTGATCCAAACACACATGAAAATGTCCGTGATTGAAAGATTTGATGGGCCTTTTTTCTTGCAACATTTTCATTTGCCCTGGGTATTAAAAAAAACCTTTAGAAACAAGTAAAGCTTCCACAATTCCCAAAGTTGTGTGATTCTCTTTGGCGCCTGCTTCAGTCCGCAACTGCAAAGAACTCATCTTTTATTCACTTGTATGATTCTCCTCTGTAGTTCCTGACATTCTTTTAATGCATTTTCATTTTCTCAGAGACCACAAGAATGACATTCCTCTCCGAATCTTCATCATTGTTCTTTAAAGTTCCAGCTTTTGCCATAGTCTTTTGTGGAAAGAAGATTCCGGATCCCACAGCTACATTCCTCCCGGTCTGCTCATTATCACTTGGAGGCGGCCTCGGTCCCTTAGTATATTCGTCTTTCTTTGGTCCAGATCAATAGATCATTTTAAATCAGTGCACTGAAGACTGAAAGACTACCTTTTATTGCAAGCTGGTAGGTCAGATATAAGAGAGTGAATGATTTCTTGGGGTTTGTGGTCCATAATTATATTAACCTTGATCCCACACCAAGCTATTTCAAACTTCTCACACCTCATCACCAGACAATGCAGCCACGTCTGTATAAGAATTGCATTGTTTGACTTTGAAAGACATGTTGTTAAAATCCCTTTACAGGTTCATGATGTTTCTTTAGAAGAGTGGAACAAATTTCATGGTCAAAGTCAAAATTTTAGCACCCTTTTTATCACAAGGATAACTAACCCTGTGAATCCCAGAACAGCCTATATTGTTGAAAGTGAGTTAGAGAAAAAGAAAATAGCAAATTGCTTTTACTATTACCATATTAATTATATGCTTTACACTTCAGCAAGTGACTCTATTATATATAGTTGTGTTCAGCATTTTCTAAATTAAATGTATCACCTCAAATTATAAAAAGCAAATGAGTAATAATAATTATTGATTAATATATATTTTAATTATTTTGCAATCTATAACCTTTATCCTGTCTTAAATTTAAAATGAGAAATAGTTTGGGCAGTGGGAAAACCTATATTAATGTGAATGAAATGGTTCCTCTTGGGATATTTCCTTGAGATTGTATTGGACATCTTTGAAACAAATTGAGAAGTTATGAATCCAGCCTAACTAATTAAAGTCTCATTAAAACAAACAAAAACAAACAAAAAAACCCATTACATATATTTCACTAAACCCTACTAAGGTCATCAGTTTGCCTGTAGTTTAAAAATAATCTAACTGAGAGATTATATTTTTGACCTCCATTAAATAATCAGAGAGTCGAAAGCCAAAATGTCCTCTTTTGCTCTAAGAGGAAAGCTGATGACAAAAGGGGCAACCATATAAGGTCCCCACTGTCTCTTTTTATGAGGAAACAATCAGCCAAACACTGGATGAGCAAAAGGGCAACTGTTTGTATTGGGTATCATCCAGGGAATTCCTTTTAAAACTAGTGCATTCACTCAGCATGTGAAAGACTGAGCATTTTTTTGTTTTACTAGATAGGGTTAATGATTTATCCTTGGAAGATCAATGACAAATCAAATCAATGATAGAGTCAATATTAGAACTCACATAGTCTGAAGTATTTTAGGTCATGAACTGTCTTGAAAATATAAAAGTAATCAATATACTTGCAAAAACTTAGAAAAAAAGGACAAAAGTCTTATTAAACAAATTAATCATCTCCTGGCTCAACCTTGCACTAATTATCCCAATCATCTCTCAGGTATCCAGCTTTCCTGAGTAATAATAAGAGTCTTAATCATTAGGACAAAATTTTCTGAGATATATATACCATATAGCAAAAATAAGTTCATCTTTCACTAAAATGGGTATTCTAATTCACAAAATTTTCTAATTAACCCAAGCATTATTTATGTTTTCATTTCACTGTATTAAAAAATCACTGTGAAGTGTATTGGGTCAATTTCATTCCCAAGTAAGCAGAGTATGTTAATATATATTTTAAAGCATCTTATAGGGTCTTGAGGCCACCATATCAAACATAATTTTTCAAACTATAGCTCCATAAATTTAAAAATATACACATTTTAAAATATATTTTAGACCATAGAAATGTTTACTTCTGACAATATCACCAGCAATGATTTAATGAAGATTTAATATTTTATGTTTCATTGTTCAACTCTGGATTAAATTTTGGTAATGTTTCCTTTCATAGATATTTTATGAAGATGATATACACATATATCATATATATGTATCTTATATGTATCAAATATATATATACATATAGGTATATATACATATATATTTCTTTTGAAGCAATTTTTATCTATTTCTGTATTTAAATATTTTCATAAATACTAAGTCATGGTTTGATTGAAACAATTGAGTTATCTACATTAGCACAAATCTGCTACCTGACCCTTTACCTTACTCCTCCAGTTTCCAGTATTGTCTAAGAGGAATGGCTTTAAAAAAAAGAAAGCATTGCTTACGATTATTGTAGAATTTTATAGCCTCCCTAATATTATATTTTTAACTTCTGTTGGTGTCAAAATATGTTTGGACTTGTTGAGAATTTTGAAGTAGTCACAAACTGCTTAGAGGAAAAGAATACTTTCACTTAGTCTCTTATTCATAGGCATAAGACTTAGTTATTTGCCATCTAAACAGCAAAATAGCCTACTGTTCATACAGAAAAAAGTAAACACTTTTAGACATGAACTGAAACATTTGATGTACCTTTCTAGGATACTTGCTTATTATAAGTAATGATTTGTGGAGTTTTTCTTCAGATGCCTATGGCATTTAGAAAATAATAAAACATATATAGTTATAAGCTGTTAGATGATCCAATATTATATATTTTTTGAAGTATTACTTACTACCTAATAGTTCTTACTAGTCAGGTGTTGGATTTAGCAAATAAGTAATTGCAAGGATATTCTGAAGGTACTCTGACCTTTATGTACCTTTCCACTACTGGAAATTGTTACCATTTTGATGTGATTGTTTCAATGTATATGCAACCCCTATTTCATAAATAAATTTACAAAGACTAGAAAAAGAAGAAAGCATACTCTGCAAGTAATGTTGAGATTAGTGTGACATTATTACCACAATTAAGAAGGAAAGCATGAAAATTAAGAACTCAAAATATAGATATAAATAAGTAAATAAATACTAATTCAATGAACCTAACAACATAATTTTAATTGACAAAAGCAAAAATTGTTTGTCTTTAAAAATATTATATTTAGTAAATGTAGTTTTATCAATTTTTATCAAATTGATGATTTAAAAAATCATTATAATCTCAATAAATACCAAAAAATTAAAACCCATTTGCAATTACACAGACATAAAACCACTAATCAATGCAGTATTCTCCAACAGGAAAATGGTACCTACCAAACTGTACAGCAAATAACATTATTAATTGTGAAAGTTTATGCTTATTATCTTTAAAATCAGGATGGATGTCTATTGTCACCATTTTTTAGTCAACATTGTATTTGAAGATCTAGGCAATACAATAAATCAAGAAAAATATGACATTTAAGAACTATAAAGGAGGTAACAAATTTTCATGATTTATTAGACATATCCAGAGAAACTATGCTATGGACGTTTAATTGACTAGAACTAGTAAAAATTCAAAATTATTCTAGAAAAGCTCAATATATAAAAATGATAACATTCCTATAGTTCTACAAAAACAATTGGAGTATGTAATAAAGAGTATCTGAATTTCAATAACCAAAATATTAATATTATTATTAATAATAATAAAACACTTGTATTTTGGGATAAATCCAATAATAGATGTGCAAGACTACAAAATAAAAAATGTATGACTTTTTAAAAATGTGAAAATACACTTATATAAGGGCAGAGACATTTTATATGGAAAGATTAAATAGAAAGATTTACTTAAAGAGTTAAGTCCTTCCTGACCTGTCAACAAAATCCCAAAAAGGTCTTATAAGTTTAAGTTGATTCCAAAATTCATATGATGAAGAATGGGCATGATAATTTTGAGAGAGGAAAGAAAAGGAAGAGGTAACAGTGAAGGAAAGGGAGGAAGAGAGATGAAGAAAAGTAGAGGAAGGGAGAAAAAAGAAGGTGGAGGAAATAAAGAAAAGGAAGAAGGGGACTTCCCTGGTGGCACAGTGGTTAAAAATCTGCCTGCCAATGCAGGGAACATGGGTTTGAGCCCTGGTCCGGGAAGATCCCACATGCCGTGGAACAGCTGAACCTGTGTGCTACCACAATGAGAAACCCACCTGTAGCAACGAAGACGCAATGCAGACAAAAATAAGTAAATAAAATGAATAAATTTTAAAAAGTAAAATAAAAAGAAAAGAAAGAAGGAAGAGTACAAGAAATGTGAAAGAGAAGGGAGGAAATGAGGAGAAGGAAAGAAAGTAGTAGTACAATTGGGATTCCATCTTCTAGCTGTCCAGACAAATTATAAAACTACAATAGTTTAAAGATACTAATACAGGAAAAACAAATAAAATGGTAGAAAATTTTAAATATTCATATGCATGTATATACATGTACACACATATATATGCATATATGTATTTTATATGTACATATGTTTTATATATACATATTATGTGTGGTTGTTATATGCCAAAGTGGGATTCCTACTCTGTAAGGAAATGATGTACTATTCAATAAATTGTAGTAGGACAATTGGTACTTGATTTATAGAAAAGAAATGTTACATAACACTCCTATAAGAAACAGTGTACAAATATAACTTACTGATAGAGTAAAGAAGTACAAGTACATAGAACAAGTTTAAAAATAAAGAGAAATAACTTTTTAGAACATTCAGAAAAACTGATTTTGCAAACAGCATATGTAAGGTTTCATAACAAAACATTTTAGTAATATCTAGTAAAATTGAAAATGCACATAAATTTAGCAATTTCATTGTTAGTTATATATTCCAGAGAACACTCACACATGTACAAAGAGACTCGTGCAAAAGAATTGATTGTGGCATTTTTTAGCAAGTTAATTAAACAACTTTAAATGTCACTCAATGATAGAATGGATGGATAAATTGTATAATCTTTGGAATATTAAGCAGCAAATATAACATACCAGTTCTAGAAAAATCAATGTGATGAATCTCTAGTACATTTTTGGGGTGATAAAAATCAAGTTACAAGTGATATAGTTTGAAATAATTATAAAAATAAAAGTGTAAAAAATTGATATGTTTTATATAAGAATATGTAATTTTACAGTAATAATTTAACATATTCAGGGGAATAATGCAGATCTAATTCAGGATATTTGTTTTCTTTTAGGCATGGATGATGCAAATAAAATAGAAAAGATCACTTCAAAGCCATCTCTAATATTTACTTCTTAAAAACCTAAATTCTGAAAAAGATGACAAACTATTAATCTACATGGTGGGTAAATAAGTGCCTCAGTACTTTTATATATATTTGACATATTACATAATTAAAATATTTTTAAAAGATTTATGTTTCCAAGTGTATACAAGAAGAATGTTAAACCAGCTTTTCAAAGAGTTTTCAAGAATTATTAGACCATGAAAGTTATATTTGGTTTCTCAAATGTTCATTGACCCAAATTAAATTACAAATGCCATTGCTTCAGCCTTCCATTCAACCATACTCTTTTAGTGTTCTAGTAATCAGCAGGTTAAAAGAAGACAAGCTCCTTCCTGCAACAAGTATTCTGAGTTCCAACAAAATGTAACTTGTTATAAAACCCAAGCTGACAGGAAATGTGCACAAAGTACACTAAATTTATTTTAGGCACTGAGCATATGGGTCAATGCTTATTTGCATGACTGTCAACAAAACAATTCTCCTTTGTTGCTACTTATAACTTTAATGTTTTCTTTGCCTTTGAATCAAATTGAATCTACCCTTCGTCAATCACCTTTCTTCTTTTTCATTATCAATTAATATTTTTGAGCCTTCTGAACTGTTTCACTTTGTATTGAGTTTTCTGGTAATGATATACCAAATTGAGTCCTCAGTATGTTTTAAAAACTTGTTATAGATCTTCTCATTTGTCAATGTCTTCAAGAGCAGTCCAAGACTTACTACTCTGCCTGCTTTCTTCAAGATTAATTCAAAGCTTGTCCACGCCTAAATTGCTCTACAGCTGACCTGAGGGCATGCACCTTTGTCCTGGACTAATTTAATATCCATCCTCAGATTTACCTCATTAGCTTTAAAGGTATTTGTTACCACAACAAGTAAGCAAAAAATGATGGGTGGGGTGGAATTTGGAGGCTAATCATTTGAACATTTGGGAGGGGTTTCATGGAAAGTAAAGTTTATAGACAATTTTATAAGCATTATTTCTGCACACAATTCCAAGTGCCTTAAGGAGAAATTTTCTCCCGTTATTTCTTCTTCTGCAGGCAAGCAAGGGCTGCTACCTACTGTTAAGTTTACATTCTGCCTCATTATGTTTCCATCTTATATGTTGGTTGAAGACATTATAGCATTTTCAAAGCCCTCATTCCTGAACACAAATTCTAAATGCTGTTTGCTGTCTCTATTTTTGCAAATATATATTTAATAGAATGCAAAACTATATAAATAGATTCCATCCATAGAGATAATCATCTAAACTGAAGCTATATTTTATTTCAGACTGAATATAGAAAGTGTCTGGGACATGATACTCAGTTAAGATTAGATTTTGTAGGGTTTCCCTGGTGGCGCAGTGGTTGAGAGTCTGCCTGTCGATGCAGGGGACGCGGGTTCATGCCCCGGTACGGGCAGGTCCCACATGCCGCGGAGCGGCTGGGTCCGTGAGCCATGACCGCTGAGCCTGCCGTGTCCGGAGCCTGTGTTCCGCAACGGGAGAGGCCACAGCAGAAAGAAACCCGCATACCGCAAAAAAGATTAGATTTTGCTGCTATTGTTGTTGCTGCTAGTGATTAGTCAAACCTGAACACAATATAAGTTCACTGACTTATCTGGAAGAAGTAATTTTCAATTTTATTTAAAGTATATAAATTTGTATAGAAATTGTTTATTGCAAATTTTGTTTTGGAAACAAATATTCAACAACACATTCCCTGCCTATAATGAAAGATTCAAAAAATAACAATAATAATATTCAGAATTTTCTTTTAATGTTTCTGTGCTACACCAAGCCCTAAGTTAACCCATCCTAGATCTCCAAGAACAGTGCTGTCTTTAGGATTTTCTATGTATAGTACCATATAATCTGCAGATAGTGACAGTTTAACTTCTTCCGTTCCCATTTGGATTCCTTTTATTTCTTTTTATTGTCTGATTGCTGTGGCTAGGACTTCCAATACTATGTTGAATAAAAGTGACAAAAGTAGGCATGCTTGTCTTGTTCCTGTTCTTAGAGGAGATGCTTTCAGTTTTTCACCCTTGAGAATTACGTTAACTGTGGGCTTGTCATATATGGCATCTATTATGTTGAGTTATGTTCCCTCTATACCCACATTCTGGAGAATTTATCCAGAATCCATTTATCATAAATGGATGTTGAATTTTATCAAAAGCTTTTTCTGCATCTAGTGAGATGATCTTATAATTTTTACTCTTCAATTTGTTACTGTGGTTTATCACATTGATTTACTTTTGGACATTGAAACATGCTTGCATGTCTGGGTTTCATCCCATTTGCTCATGGTGTATGATCCTTTTAATGTGTTGTTCAATTTGGTTTGCAAAAATTTTGCTTACGATTTTTGCATATATGTTCATCACTGACATTGGCTTATAATTTCATTTTTGTGTGTGATATTTTTTGTCTGGTTTTGGTATCAGACAATGCTGGCATTTTGGAATGAGTTTAGAATCATTCTTTCCTCTGCAATATTTTGGAATAGTTTGAGAAGGATAAGTGTTAGCTCTTCTCTAAATGTTTGATAGAATTCACCTATGAAGCCATCTGGTCCTGGATAAAGCTTAATTTATTAAATTCATTTATTACTAACTTATTAAATAGCATTTAAGTTAAGGTTCTCAGAAAAAATACAGAACACCTAGTTAAATTTGAATTTCAGATAAACAAGGACTAATATTTTTAGTATAAGTATTGCTTCAAAAAAAGAAATATAGATCAGTGGAACAGGATAGAAAGCCCAGAGATAAACCCATGCACATATGGTCACCTTATTTTTGATAAAGGAGGCAAGAATATACAATGGAGAAAAGACAGCCTTTTCAATAAGTGATGCTGGGAAAACTGGACAGGTACATGTAAAAGAATGAAATTAGAACACTCCCTAACACCATACACAAAAATAAACTCAAAATGGATTAGAGACCTAAATGTAAGGCCAGACACCATCAAACTCTTAGAGGAAAACATAGACAGAACAGTCTTATGACATAAATCACAGCAAGATCCTTTTTGACCCACCTCCTAGAGAAATGGAAATAAAACCAAAAATAAACAAATGGGACCTAATGAAACTTAAAAGCTTTTGCACAGCAAAGGAAACCATAAACAAGACCAGAAGACAACACTCAGAATGGGAGAAAATATTTGTAAATGAAGCAACTAACAAAGGTTAACCTCCAAAATTTACAAGCAGCTCATGCAACTCAATATCAAAAAAACAAAAAACCCAATCCAAAAAGGGGCAGGAGACCTAAATAGACATTTCTCTAAAGAAGATATACAGATTGGCAACAAACACATGAAAGAATGCTCAACGTCACTAATCATTAGAGAAATGCAAATCAAAACTACAGTGAGGTATCACCTCACACAGTCAGAATGGCCATCATCAGAAAATCTAGAAACAATAAATGCTGGAGAGGGTGTGAAGAAAAGGGAACCCTCTTTCACTGTTGGTGGGAATGTAAATTGATAGAGCCACTGTGGAGAACAGTATAGAGGTTCCTTAAAAAACTATAAATAGAACTACCATATGACCCAGCAATCCCACTACTGGCATATACCCTGAGAAAACCATAATTCAAAAAGAGTCATGTACCACAATGTTCATTGCAGCTCTATTTACAATAGCCAGGACATGGAAGCAACCTAAGTGTCCATCGACAGATGAATGGATAAAGAAGATGTGGCACATATATACAATGGAATATTACTCAGCCATAAAAGGAAATGAAATTGTGTTATTTGTAGTGAGGTGGATGGACCTAGAGTCTGTCATACAGAGTGAAGTAAGTCAGAAAGAGAAAACCAATATTGTATGCTAACACATATATAGGGAATCTAAGAAAAAAAAATGGTTCTGAAGAACCTAGGGACAGGATAGTATCAAAGACACAGACGTAGAGAATGGGCTTGAGGACATGGGGAGGAGGAAGGGTAAGCTGGGACAAAGTGAGAGAGTGGCATGGACATATATACACTACCAAACTTAAAATAGAGAGCTAGTGAGAAGCAGCCTCATAGCACAGGGAGATCAGCTCGGTGCTTTGTGTCCGCCTATAGGGGTAGGATAGGGAGGGTGGGAGGGAGACGCAAGAGGGAAGAGATATGGGGATATATGTATATGTGTACCTGATTTACCTTGTTATACAGCAGAAACTAACACACCATAGTAAAGCAATTATACTCCAATAAAGATTAAAAAAAAATGTGCTAAATATCTTATGGGACAGACTCCTGAGAGAATTGTGACAATATATTGTGTGTGGTCTTAAAAATTTTTTTAATCTTTTGAATTTTATATAAAAATTATATCCATTATAGTTTTATCTCACAATTTTTTATTACTGCCAAGGTGTAAGTAAAATGAAGGAAGGGATTTCTGTCTCTTTTGTCGAATGCTATGTCCTGTGCCTGTCATAAAGTAGGTGCTCATGAATATTGTTATGTGAATGAAATTAATGAGACTGAACTTTTTCTAGGAGCTTAAACTTCATTTTATTATTTTCTATAAATGATTTTAGATACCTTAAACACATTCTTTCTTCAATAAAAATAAATGAAATGATTCAATATTTATTCAGCAGTAGAGAATCAAAAAATGACCAAGGCAAGTCCCAAACATCAGAGAGTTTTGTATTGTATTCTTAGGGAAGGAATCATTAATAAATATTTATAAAAGAAGGCAGCACTTGAGTATCTCATAGAATCATAAGAAACATAATCTACAAGTTTAGAAGAAAGACCACCTAATTCTAGTTACGGGCTGAGTTAGGCTTCCCAAAATGGTTGGATTTCAAATGGGACTTGCAACGGTGACAAATTCAATAGGTTCACAAGTTGAACAAATTTTAGCAGGTTGAAAAGGCATGAAATTCTGACAGCGCAAGGCACTTTCAGGGAATAGAGTAACTTAGCTGAGCTATAAGGTATAAAGACAGAGTTAGTGGGACATGAGGCTGGAAAAAATGGTGGGGCATGACAAAGGAAATTACATTCTAATTAACCAGTTACTAGGGTGAGGATCATTAGTTGTCAGAAGATAACACTGGCCATAGGAATGAAATTCTGTCTATATTTATAAGGCATTGCCAACTTGATAGGCAAAACAATCACTCTAGTTATTGGAATAAGAAGTAAATATTCTTAGCTATAAATTTAGAGAAAAAGCATTGGCAAAAAAATGAGCTTTGAATAAGGAGGAGTATCTTCCATTTTGGTGCCCCATTTTTTAATCATGTCCCAAATTCAAATGGAAGTGATGTCCTTACCATGACCCTTCAATTGCCTGTGCTTTAGTGCAAGCTTCTTGGAAAGTGTTTCCCCCAGCAACACAAGCTTAGGAAAAGTGTATGGATTGATGTATTACATTTGCATTCCACTTGCAACACAAGTTCTGTTTTTAAAGATGCACTGACAGAGTATGAAACATAATATCACCTTGTATTATAGAGGCCACTGATAGAATATGGCAGCTTTAACTCAAAATACTGCAGCTTTTGTTAAACTATGCTTCATACTTCACCTCATTTTGATATACAGGATGGAAATAAAATTATATGTCAGTATTAGAGTTTTGCATTAAATTGTAGATTTTTCTCTTTTTTTGCCCCTCCTTGCTCCTGCAAAGGAGACAGATTTGTAGAGGGCAGCATTTTTCTCATTTGTGACATATCTGCACAAATTCAATATATAATTTTCAGTACAAATATTGTTCCATGTGAGGAAAAAAATAATGCCCTGGGTTATTATTTCAACTTGCAAGGCTGGATGCTGTACTTTGATATTATTTATTTGAGTTTATGTAGCATATATTACTTGAAATTTGAAAGCTGCTTCATTAATTCTAACAGAGCATTCTAAGCTAAGAAAAGCTGTTCTTCCACTTAGTTGAATGCTCAAGTACAGAATTATAAAAAAACATCATGGGCACAAAATGCAGCAGTAAGCTGATTTGTGTGCACAAGAGGGCTGTTTGTCCTCAAAAGTACATTCTTAAATAAGAAGAGGGTTGGAAAGAAAAGGCAAACAGCACCTTGAAGTAAAAGAACAGGAGCAGATGTCCTTTAGCTGTGTGTTTTATTGATTTATAAACACTCACTTGAGCTCCCTCATCTTTGCAGAGTAATTTAGATATGGGAAAATATCTGTGAAATATATTGATTGTGTTATTGATTGAAAAGCCAATTGCTGTTGCACTCCTGTTTTACCATTTAAGTCCTGACACATTTTGACATATGAGCCAGCTGTGACTACTACCTCGATTCTGCAATAAGATAATGTGAAAGCTGTCATAACCACTTCTCTGTCAGCCTTGAAGATTTACAGCATGTCAGGGCTGCTATTTAGCCTGCTCTTTAACTACCTGAATAATGAGGATTTGTTAAAGCTTTCACTCTAGGATGCTCACTTGTGTGTGTTTGCATTGGGTGTGTCCATATATGTACACAAACCCTTACTCATGTTTGTTTCATTTAGTGAACTGATACTTGGTGAATTAAAAAAATAATAATAAGGAACTCATTTCTTGGTATCTCCATATTTAATATGCACATGGGAATGACTGAATCCATGAAAGTATTTTTCTCTTTTTCTTTGGAGAAATTTGATTTCAGAACATTTCTCAGAGTATTTTTCACTTGTTATGAATTGGGTTTGTATTCTGCAGCAATGAATGAATTTGGAAAGAATGGGGAAGATCCATTCCTTTCTATTTACAGATTTGTCTTTAAGATATTTATTGCATGAAAAAGGAAAATAATATATGCAAAATTTACTCAATATCCTTGATTTGAAAAGAAAAACAAAAACAAATTAGCTTCTCAACCTACATTTTAAAGCTCATAAAAATTCATATAAACATATCTCCACAGAGCACACTAAAAAAATCTACATTTTAGGACAGACCTCATTAGGTGATTGAAACTACAAATACTGTTTCCTGCTTCTAGTCACATAATCGTATACATAAGAAAAACTCCTCTAAATCACCCTTTTGATACATTTAGTCAATATGGATCTTTTCCAAATAAGGCTGTTTAAATGTATACTCTACATTATTAAAGTTGGTGTCCATAATATTCCTCTTACATTCTGATGCATCTTCTCATTGTCATACAATCTCTCTGATTAATTACAAGCAGCATGTTGATTTGTTCTCTTCTGGTTTATTTAAAAGCATCCTTCAATTTATATAAACCAATGTAACAGATCCATTGTAAGGGAGCAATGTTGATGTAAATAGCCTGGGAACAATGCTCCATATTATAAGGATGGACAGCAGATTACTGCTCTGGGAAATGAAAATGTTCATTTAACGGTATGAATGGCACACCATTCTGGCAAATGACTGACATATCAGCAGTGTTAAGCATTAGACTTGTGATTGATTTGGATCCAGCTTCGAAAAATCCAACATTTCTTTTCAATGTGCAGGCTTCCTATAATGTGGAATCTAACAGAAGTATATTTTAGAGCTTCAATATCATACCCTATAGCATATTTCACCTCCATATAAAATTGCAAGCAGATTTTATGTAAGTTAACACAATATCAAATAGATTCTGACAAGCTAAAATCTTTAGTCCAAAGACACATAAAATTGCTTTAGAATATGGCACCAGTAAAGGGGAGGTGACAGGTGGACAAACACACTAAGATGGCAGGATTATACACATTCTGCAATGCAGATCCAACTATGTACATATTCTGCAGTGTACAGAACTGAACTATGATGCTGGAGTAGCCATTCTTTCTGTAACTGCCCACTCTCACTCTCTACATTGGAGGCAGGATTAGAGTAAGGTTCATTCAGGAGAAGCTGTGTTCCAGGTTGTTCTTCAACCTTAGTGTGCAAAATGTTTGTCCAAGAAATGCATTGAATATGCATGTTCCTGGTCTCCCCAGTAGAGATTCTGATATTGTAGCTCTAGAATAAAGCAAAGGAACCTGGTTTTATTAAAAATAAACTTTTATATTTGAACTAATTTGACACATACAAAACTAGTAAAAATTGTGTAGAGTCCCATTATTTCCCTCATCCCAATTCTTCTAGTACTAACATTTTTGCATAAACTCAGTATAATTTTTAGTATTAGAAAATCACCATTGGCACAATATTATTAACCGATTTACAGACTTTGAGTTTCACTGATTTTTCTACTTGTGTCTTTTTCTGTTGCAGTTTCCCACATTGCATCTCATTATTTCTCCTTAGTCTTCTCCAGTCTGTATCAGCCCCTCAGGATCTGCTTTTAATTAATCACTTAGGTTTATCTGATATCAGTTGATTTGCAAAGAAAATTATGAGAAGCACTCATCGAGATGGTCACTTATGTTCATAAATCTGCTGCAAACATTAGCTGTTAAATATTTTAAAGGGGACTATATTAAAGAATTTGAAAACTAAAATATAGCCATGAATAAAAAAATCACGTTCCACCCTCAAGACTGTTCTATGCCTTTAGTAGTTTTTTTTTTTTTTTTCAATATTATTTAACTTGTTTTGTAGTTGTTTTCACATGTATCCCATACTGGCCCTTCAGTTCAGCCAACTGTCATTTCTTAGACCCTTGCCACTCAAAGTTGGTCTGCATCACCTGGGAGCTTGTTAGAACTGCAGAATCTCAAGCCTTACCCCAAGCTCCAGGCTACAAAATCA
The DNA here is from genome assembly GCF_963455315.2 of Globicephala melas. Taxonomy (NCBI): domain Eukaryota; kingdom Metazoa; phylum Chordata; class Mammalia; order Artiodactyla; family Delphinidae; genus Globicephala; species Globicephala melas. The sequence goes on from NC_083331.1 coordinate 45,248,359, forward strand.
TAATCTACATTTTGACTAGATCTATAGGTGACCTGCTTGCCCAAAAATGTTTGAGAAGAATTTGAGGATCTTTGTCTGTCACACCCAGAGGCTGAGAGGGGAAATCTCCTGGAGTCCCTCTGCATCACTACTAATTCTCAACCTACTGATACTATTATTTCTATGAATTGGTTACAGTTGCCTCAGATAATTATAAGTTCCTTTTTCTTATGCTTGGTATAAATCCTACAATATAGTTCTATTTGAGACCTGATTTGTATTCCACATGTCCATCAGACTCACTGAGTGGGCTGTCATGCTGGACTGTATTCCACTGATATTACATTTCTGAATTGCAGACATATTTGATGCACTATTCCAACATTTCATGAGATGGCTTATTCAGGTGGTTCATGTAAAATTGATTTTGTACAAAACATTTTGTGCACTTTGCCTGGATCTCTGTGCTCTAGTCCTGTGCACATCTCTCAAAATTAGCACTGACTTTCTGGATGAGCTTGGGCAAATAATTATCCTTTCTGCTTCTTATTTTCCAGCTGTTATATGGAGAGCCTAACATTGCCACAGAATGTTAGCTCTCAAGAGGATCTTAGATATTACTGAGTTCTTATCACAAATTTAACATGTAGAAAATTAAGACACAGTAAGAATGTGTCTTGTATAAGGTCCACAGTCCAACACTAGGAAGAAAAACAAAGTCACATCTCAGGTCTTGTGACTGTAGCTCTGAGTTTTTTCCATAGTACATGTCCTCCAATATAATGCATCATCACTACCCTTTCCATATTTTCTCAGAGTGAAAGTGATCCCTTTTTCTTTCCAAAGCTTTCCCTTTGACTTTACTTGAGATTCCCACCACTCCAACTTTGATCTCTTCATGTCTTTCTGCATCCACACACATCAAAGTTTTTTTTCATTTAATAAATGACAACAACCATAATAAATCAAAAATACTTTCTACTACTTATCATTCATATTTCTGTATTTTCCACTTATCCACAAATCCCTTGAATATCTCTGCTTCTTCAATATCCAATTACTTTTCATTCCATCTTCTTCTGCCTTCTTCTTTAAATCATTTACTGACCCATCACTAATTGATATCATTGATAACCTGAACATTTATAAATTCAAAGGCCATTGTCCACTCTTCATCCTTCTTCACCTCTCCAAAGCGACTAAACTCTTAACCACATCCTATTTCTCAAAACTATGATCTCCTTGGCTTTTCTAGCACCTCTCTTTCCTTGGTTCTCTGATCTTTCCATTGTTCTTTCACACTGGCTCATTATTCTCTATCCACTTTTAAAATGTCCTGATCCACTTGGCTATATTATTTGTTGTCTTATATGCTACTTGTGATACTCTTCCAAGGTGATTATCTTAGTCTATATGCCAGGGATCGATTTATTAGTATTTGGTTCTTTTACCCTTTTTGTCTGCTCAGTGAAATGGATTTGACCCCTTAAATATTTCTCTTGCAGTGCTCAGTAGCCAGGCTCTTGCAACACAGGTGTTTTCTCCAGTGTCCAGCTTCTACAGGACACTCAACTTTCCCAGGGCCCGGTGCCTGTAGTATGTGCTTTTGTGTGGCACCAGGCTCCCACTGTGCACACAGATTCTTCAGCACCAAGTTTCCACAGCATCAGTATCTTCTGCGGTATCTTGTGATGCATGGTGGCCAGCAGGACTCATCGGCCAGGGACTTATCCCAGTAACCCTCTTGGGTGTTTTTATTTTGGGGTACCACTGATGAGATACTTCCTTGTAAAAAGATTTCCCCAGCAGCCTAGAGGGAAGATTTCTGGAATGTTCTTATGGTGTGACACCACAGCAACTTCTCTGCCATTAGTTGAGGCAAGGCTGTGCTCTCTCCAACAAAACCTTGCTCTCGGCCTGGGAGAACTCCCTTGGTTTCTCTATCTCAGCCCCATAGGGAGTGGCTCCCTTCCCTTTATATCTGCTATTCCTATATTTTTTAGAATTCTCTTTACCTCTTCCTCATCAATTCTTTATTACTGTAAGCTCCTGTAATAATTGATAATTATTCATATTATACTTTACCTGTTCAAACTACTGAGTGACTTCTGTCTCCTGTTTGGTCTCAGAAATGATACAGCTTCCCCAGTGTGATATAGTCTAGTTTCCCCAGAGAGAAGTGCCTTAGATAAAGTCTTAATGTTACTATTCTATTAGAACATAGAATCCTAAGGAAGCAAGAATGAGTTAAAAGGAAAATGAGATAAGGCAGGAAGGAGAAACAGGATGAAGGGTTTCTAACTAAGATGGAGGTACCCCCTGTTGCCAAACATAATTGATTGATGGATTACATTGGGCCATGTTCTGAGAGTCTGTATGAACTAATGGAAGTCCATTTTGAGGAAAAAGGGGAAATAATTTACCTGCTGGCTCTTGACTTCCATTGATCACAGTTTCACTCCACAGCATATTAAATTCCCTCTACTTCTAATCTGTGCATGCAAAGATGCCAAGAAGATCTCTCGCATGCCTCATACCATATGAGCAAAATGGGTGCCTTGAGGCAAAAGGGAAAAGATACAAGGTATGGGCATGCGACGCATCTGCGCAAAGGTGGTCAGAGTCCATGCAGCACTGGTCCCTACAGTGGTGGCTTGTGTGGCAATGATGGTAAGTAGCTGAGGGTCCCAGAGACAGATAAGAATAGAATATATGAGGAGGCACCCAAGATATACCCGACACAGGATCTTATCCGTATCATAAACTACATGCCATATGCAGATGTGTCTCAAGTGTCTATCTCCAGCCACACTTTTCCTCCTGAGAACCATGCTCTAAGTCCAATGCTTAATCAACATAACTGCATATCTTACAAGTGCCTTAAATTGAGTATATGCAAAACTGAATTCAATTTAATATTGTTAAACCAAACTCTGCCTAATGTTCTCTCTAGTCAAGAGGGTCAGCTTTCATTTTTATCTTCTTCCAAGACGGAAACTTGGATTATCTCTTGCATCTTGCCCACTCTCTCACTGGCTGAAATTTAAGTACTCAACACATTGTTTCACATTTTTTCTTTAGAGATGTCTCTCAAATCTGGCTTCTCTTCTGTTCTTCACTGTCATGGTCTTATTCCAAGTCCGTCCTTATCATTCTCTCAAATTAGTGCAACAGTCTCTTGTCACAGCACCTCTCTAATACCTTCAACATGATGATTCTCTTTTAAAAAAATGATTCTGTTATTTCCTTATATTAAAACCACCCTGCATGTCCATTGGCTACAAAATAAAATCCAAATTCCTGAGTTTGGCATACAAAGTCATTCACAGTGGGCACCCAATTATCCATCCCTAACACCACAATTTCCACTCATTCTACACTTGGCCCATGCTCTTCTCATGTCCTAAGCTCCCATGCTTCCACTTTACAGAAGTTTGCAACCTATCACAGCATTTCCAAAATTTTCATGTTCCAGGATTTAACATAAATGTCTTTCCTAGTGCTTAGAATGGAAAAATCTATAATTCTCATAAAACTCAGGTCAAATGTCACCTCTTCAGTAAGTTTCCTAGAAGTAATTAACTGTTCTTTTCTCTAAGCGGGTCCCACAGCACATTTCCTTTTCATTCTAAAAGTATTTATCATATTTTATTACAAGTTATTTGTTTTCACACCTGTATTACCCACCATATTATGCTTTTCTCTAGTGCTAGGACCATGTATTATTCATTCTTGCCTCTCCAACACTCAGCATAGCACTTGTGCATAAACCACCCAATAAATGCATGTTGAGTTGAATTTAAATGAAATCAGAGGTGTAAAAGTATATATGTATAGTATTGTTACCACCAAAGCAGCATTTCACTATAGCATGATGTGTATCTATTTTTAAACTTATAAAGATTCTGTGTTGATGCCACAGACACATTGTCAGCCATCCAAAAAGCAGCAGAGCTTTTTGCCAATGAGCAACAGCAGTGTATGTTGACAGTTTATTTCAGTACATTATATGGCACTCAACCAAAATTGAACAGTAAGAAAAGGTGGAAAGAAAATGACTATTTTCTAGGTCTCCATCACTGCATGTAGGACTAGATGGATTTCATGATGTTCCTGTGCCTTGGTTTGCATCAGCCTTATGTGTAAATCAAATTGATCATCCTAAGTTGTTTGGCCCAGGACTGTCATTCTAAGGCCTACAGTCATGCAGTGCTATGTTACACTCTATTATTATATACTACATCACAGCATACTGTATCCATTACAGTCATCTCATGTGGAATTACCTCTTACAGAAGGATGGAACACACCCTAAATTATAATGGCCTCATCACTTGTACTAGCTTTAGTAGAAGAAGCCCTTTGAGCAACCATGTTATTACCTCTGGTATGATTAGAGAAAAGGTAGTAATTCATTCTAAGATGAAAATGCTTTCCTAGAAAAAAAATCTCAATATTTTAAGATATTTAAGATTAGCTTTACGATTTACAGAACTATGTTCAGAAGTTTTCCTCTTAGAATGATATGATTTTATGTATGATGCTAGAGTAGAAGTTGACTTTCAGACTGATTTGTGAGCCAAGAGACTTGATTCATCAGATCATTGTACTTTTTATAAAGATACAAAATTTCTTGTTTTTCTAGAAGTTTTGTATTTTCCTGGTCCAAAAATTATATGTTGAATCTGTCCAGTTATTTGGACCCAGTATCCTCTGCACACAGACTGGAGAAATTTTTCTCAGTTCTATCAGGAATAATTGTGCTTCCTCATCTATTGGCTTATTTTTTGTTATAGACTATGTAAACAATACAGATGCTCATTTTTCTTTCTTTGTTTTGGCTGGACAAAACTTAGAGTGAAATTTGTGGCCTGTATTTAGCAAATGTATAAGTCTTTGTACATTGAATATTTTAAATCAACCCTCATCACAAATTCACCTTAATTTCTTACCCTTTTCCCTACCCTCTATCTTCACTTAATTCAACTTTCTTTTTTAGCATTCCAAAGCACCTATCTTTTTAAGACTGGGTTGATTCATTTTTAGGAACAAAGTGGAGCATTAATAAATAAATACAGAAATAAAACTATTCCTTTCAATGAATTGTATAATTTTTATTCTTTGTCCCTGGCTAACTCTTTGCTGGGCTTCATATATCAGCAGAACTAAGTAATAGAAACATCAAATATTCTACTTCAATACCTCTTAATGTATCAGCATAACCTGAGAAAATATCTCTTTAAAATTTTAAATAATCATTCCTATGTCCCACACCTGAGAATTCTGACTCAAGTCTAGCATGGGCCCATTTAGCTGTATTTTTTGGACATCTTCACAGATGAATATGACATATAGTCCCATTTTACAAAAAAGAATATCTGGAGAAAATAGGATCAATCATCTCTTCAAAGTGAAAAAGAAGGGGGGTAGGGCTTCCCTGGTGGCGCAGTGGTTGAGAGTCTGCCTGCTGATGCAAGGGACACGGGTTCATCCCCGATCTGGGAAGATCCCACATGCCGCGGAGCGGCTGGGCCCGTGAGCCATGGCCGCTGAGCCTACGCGTCCGGAGCCTGTGCTCCGCAATGGGAGAGGCCACACCAGTGAGAGGCCCGCGTACCGAAAAAAAAAAAAAAAAAGAGGGATGTAAACTTGTTTATGTATATTTATGATAGATATAAACTTGTTTATGTATATTTATGATAGATAGATAGACAGATAGATAGTAGATAGGAAGTTTTTTAACAAAGTAAGAAGGGAGAGTAAAAAGGAAACAACATAGAAGGTAGAGAAAATACATTAATTTAAATCACATATGAATCTGGTAGAAATAGTATGCTAGAAACACATTAGGTTTGTGATGTAGTTTCAAAGATTACTGAAAAACAATAATTTCTCCTCTCTATTTTCAGGCCATCAAGATTGGTCGGTAAATATCATGTTTAAGCATTTGTCATATATTAAGGAACATAAGTATTTTATAACCTGTACCTCATTTTATCCTAGGATACCCCTTTGAGCTAAATATGATCATCACCATTTTTTAGGTTGCAAATTGATATCTATTTAGGTAGAACATCTGGCCACAGTTACACAAGCATAGGTTTGGAAGTGATGGAGGCTGGATGTAAATCCACATCATTTTACTCCCAATTCTGTATATTTGCTTTCCATGTTTCACTGTGCTCCTTCAATATATTTGTTTTTTCTCTGGATAGAATTCTGGATAATGCAAAATAAACACATTTATCCTTTCCTAACTTCAAATATATGGCAAGAGAAATGACAAATATTTATGATTTTGCAATGACTATTTCTTGAAGTTGGGAAAATCTAGGTAAACACTAGACTATGAAAGAGGTCAGTGGCTGTTAAGGTTTTTCAGTTTTATATATTCTGAGATGTTATTTAAATAAAAGACATGGGTACTTTTTTGTGTGATTAATGGAGCATATGCCCAGATTCATTTGATCCTAGATTCATTAACCCCTGCTGCACTGATTTTTACTCAGTATTTCTAACAAAAGAGAATTACACTTTGAAAGCAATGATGCAGATAAGCTTACATTCTGTATAGTGAAATATCTCTTCTTGAGTTTGTTGGATTTTTTTTCCCAAACGTCCTTTCTATGTGGGATGTAGTGTGAATTTAGTCTCACAAATTTTGTGCTAATTAGAGTTGGTTTGTTTTATTCTGAAAATATTTAACAAGGAAAAATCATATATCTAGACTATTCAATGTCATATGCATTTGGGAAAATTAGTTTGTAATCCTTTTAATCTATAGTTATCAGATATGATTATTTTTTAGAAACACAATGGCTAATTTGGTTTATTAAATGTGGCAATACAATATCTTTAATTCTTTACTTACTTTTCTTTGCTAATTTTGAAATAAGTTGTTTATAATTTTGCAATCATTTTGGCAATGTGTACCTTTTCAGTACTGTGTTCAAACTAAATAACAACAGCAATAGCAACTCAACTTTGTAAAGTCTTTAATGTTAAAACTAAAACTATGCACAGAGTGTATTTGGATTGACTAGGTCCAAGATTTTCAATTCTACTCAGGCAGCTTTCCTTGAACTAGTGGGGTGATTTTACTGTCAACTTTGGGCTGTCTGGGCACACTCACTTTCAACAGGAAATCAAATGAGATTTGAATTTCATAATATATGTTGGGTCTCTGCATGTTCCAGTTGTGCTGGGAAGATCCTATAAAAGCCTAGCAAGATAACTTCATTGGAAGGGAATATGATACAGCCAAAGCTGACATTATAGATAGTCACAACAAGTAACTAATACAAGATACCTTTTCCAGCTCCACATACCTCTCATTAAATGTAAACATGCTAACAGATTTTTGGACAGAATACTGTGGATACTTTCATTCATTAATCAAAACAGAGTATTTTATCATATTTACCAGTTTTAGAAAATGTGTGTCCTGAAGTCTAAACATATCTGTGAGTCTCCCTTCTCAACTCCAGCCACCAGTTAATTAAAATAGGTATAAGTTTTTGAGCACTCACCTGGGACCAAACATTGTGTTTTAAATACTCAACATACACTCTAACTTTCTTTCTAACTGTCCTGTGAACTAAGTGTGGTTTTCTCTGTTAAAGCAATGAGGAATCTGAGGCTCAGAGGGGTAAATCTACTTGCCCTAGGTGAAAGCGCTGATAAATCACAGAATCATGATTCCAACCCAGGCTTCAAATTCCAAAGCGCCCTCGATCACTGCTGTAATATTTCTCTCCTTCTCTGCTTCCCAAACAGAATCCTTTCTTTGTCAATAGATTTGTTAGAGGACAGCACACTTGTATTTATGCATCCTTCTTTCTATTTATATTATTGATGAAATATTTTAAGAATTCCAACTATTGCACATAAATCTGTTCTGGAGTTTAGAATGAGTTCATCCATTCTTGCTTGTTCCATTAGCAGAAAAGTAGGTTCATTTTGAAGTCTTATGTTAATATTACCTTGAAATATGAAAGGTCTCTATTTCGCATATGGGTGTAGAAATCTATGGAAAAGGCAGTAATATCATTTTGGCAGTGTATCATCCTGAATCAGAAACTAAAGCATGCAAACTGAAATTGATTTGTAACAGGTACCTTATTAGAAGCAAACATCAAGAAAACTAGAATCAATGTTGAAACAAAAATTTGTCTTGTAAGCAATCCTGAGTGAAATGTGTTGACACAGCATCACATTCTGTAGCCCCATTTTTGCATGCTTTTCAAAGCACAGCTATCTCAGGCTGAGGGAGATGAATAATTGACTGATCACTGCATAATTCAACATAGTGTTGTAAAAATTCAAGGTCTGGCAAATTTGAAGCTTTTCTTTTTTATTGAGACGGAGGTTAAAGTTTCAATCAACCTTGAAGAAACATTTAAATAACACAAGGATATATGATTTATTAAAGTGCATATTATTCTTTCTTATATTCCCTCCTTCTTCATTAAGCTACCTCACATAATGCACATATAAAGTTAAAAGACTATCTATGAAGTTTAGTGGAGTTTCAGCCTGTAGAGACTTCAAAAGCACTAACGTAATCAATGTCTAAACACACTTATCAAGCAAATAAGCTCAAATACGTTACCTTTTATCTATCCCATTATATTTCTTTCATATTTTTATACACAAACTATTTTATAAATTTAATATGAAAAGGGGAAAGCAAAATTATTGTAAAATATGCTGACAATTTTATCCAATATATTATAAAATTTCCACAAAAGAAAAAAAATAGCATGTGGAGTAATTTTTCATTCAATTGATTTTCCTATAAATATTTTTTTATTATCTATTATGTTTCAGGCACTCTCTTCAAAACCAGAATACACTTGGAAAAGGTAAAAACAGATGCTTTGTCAAGGAGAAAATGATAAGCTTTGACAGAGAAGTACAGAAAAATGAAAAAGCTGTTTTTGTTCAATTAAGTGCAAGGTATGGAACGAATTAGCGTATTACTTTAAAATGCTATTATTGTATTTAGTTTCAAATAAAGAATGCATTTTTAATTTTTAAGATTATAAAAATTCCCCCATTTAGTTTTTCTAAAAATATTAGAAAAAAATTCCTCCACATTACATTCCATATTAATGTATAATAATTACTTTATTCTATTGGCAATATTATAGATATTCTCAGAAATATTTAGGGCATTGTTAACCTTTGGATATTTCTGTATATATAAATAAACATGTGCTTTGTACAGAAGTTTGGTTTTGGTACAAGATTTTTCCAATAAGTGAAAGGTGTGTTTTGCTAAGCTATGTCTATTTAGGAAGTTGGTTTTATTTATTATTTTTTTTAATCATACTCAGTGTATACTTAGAGAAAACAGGATGAGTGGCAAGTTGTGTATGAACAGGTGTGATTGACTTTGCATTACAAATAGGCTTTATCATAAAATAACGTAAACTCCAATCTAAAGTACTTGAGAAAATTTAGTTCAATCCTATCTACTTAAGTAGAGTAAGAAGTTCATCATAATTCTACTAACAAAATTCTACATACAAAATTGTGTATGATATAACCACTATAACATATGAAATAAACAGAAACCATGCATGTCCTCTTTGAAAATCTGATAGCCTCACTGGAAAGTAAAATGTTAATATGTAAAACAATTAACTAATATATGAGGATTTAATATATTTTTTCCTGTCTAAATAATTTCCCAAATCCAAAATGAACAGAGCATGACATGGGGCCAAAGATGAATTTTAAAATAAATGAAAAAAACAGCTCAATAAATTGCCATGTTTTGAAGAATGATTTGGGAGACAAGATACTGCTACTGATAATCATGAATCTTTTAAAATATCATCATATACTTAAGCCCAAAACTGAAACACTCCTCTTTACCTAATGTAACATAAATTCTGGAAATCCTTTGAACATCATAAGATCTCAATCAGGAAGTCACATACTTGGGACACTATTTTTCAACTTCTTTAGTGATATAGATTACCCAGAATCACATAAAACTTTTTTGTCCTGAATTTTACTTAGCAGTTCCTTGGGCTGTCTAATGAACTAAAAGAATTCTCATTATTGTTAAGTGCACAGGACTATAGGCTGCATGGCACACACTGTTGATTTGATACCCTTTATGATGACAGTCTATGGTTCACCAGCTTGGTTAAACAGCACATCAGAAGCAGTGATGGGTGATCAATCTCATTCTCCATAGCATTGCTCCCCAAAGAGTCATTATTAAGAATAAAATGAGGAAAGGCTAGCAGAGGCAATCATTGGGTCTATAGCTTTAAAAAAAAATCTAAGGAATAAATGAATAAGAGTCTCAGGAAAATGCATGTTTAAAACCTTGTTACAAAGGGAAGCAAAGGGACTGACTAATATCTTGGAAATGGCAATTTTATTTTCATCCTTACTAGTATACATCAGTGTCAAATACTAAATAGGTGCATATTATGTAAGAATATTTAGATGGAACTTATATTTCATTTCCATATTCATTTGTAGGAATTAATTAAAAAAGCATACAAGGTATCAGAATCTTGACCTCATGACCAATAGTCAATACCTATAAATTGGTTTAAACTGAAAACTAAGTTTTTGACAATAAATTTTATTCTTAAGAATAACATCTTATAGGAAATTCCCTTGTTGCAGTCCAGTGATTAGGACTTCGTGCTCTCACTGCCAAGAGGTTCAATCCCTGGTGAGGGAACTACATCCCACAAGCCACTCAGCATGGCCAAAATAATAATTTAAAAAAAGAATAATATCAATAAATTTTTGCTCTGCTGTTTTATATTGAAGGATAGAAAATCAACAGTGCAACTAGAATAAAATTCATTTCTAAAATCTGAAGTTATTTCTAAAATGATTTAGTTGAAACAAATCTAATTTTAATTGCTTTCTTGTAGAATTATACAGATTGAGAATGTTTTTAAGCATACCTAATAAGGTATAGTAAACGGGACTAACTTTATTCCCATGTAAATTTCCCTTGTAGGAACTTGATTACATTGAAAGACAGAGAAAAATTAGTGGAGAATGTTGTAATTCAGAAAAATAAAATGTTATTTATAATAAAAACTCATATTTATTAGTGCTTACAATGTTTCAGGTACCTGCTAAGAACTTTACATAGATTATCTCGTTTAATCTTCACAGTAATCCTGAAGTAGTTTCTATTACTCTTTTACATATGAGAAAACTGAGAAATAGAAAATTAGATAACTTGTCTAAGTCATTGTGTGTTAAGTGTTGGAAATAAGAAAGTTTAACTTCAGGTTCCACCTTATTAATTACTATGTATTCTTACTACATATAAAATATTGCTTCAAAATTTTAAAAAATTGATGTTATTTCCAGGCGTCATTTTTTTTAATCTTATGGAGGAAAATACTCTCTATTTGATACATGAAAGACATAACTGAAAAAGTGATGTTAAATGTACCCATTGTTTTGTTTACCCAATGGTTTGTGAGTCAAGTTAGTTACTCTCAAGAGCAAGTTACAGAAAACCTTATCAAAGAGTTTTCCAAATTGTCTACAAATAGTTAGAAAATGAGAGTGTTTCTGATAAAAAAAAACACCTCATAGAGCTGGTTCCACGATTAGATTAATTCAACAGCTCAATGATATCATCCATATTACTCATCTGCCAAACTCATCATAACCCTCTTACATTCACAGGATGGATGTTGAAATTCCAGATATCACACCCAGACAGAGTAATGTACAGTAGAAAAAGAGAAACCTTTTCAAAGAGAATTCTGAAACTTCCCTCCTGTCTCCTTGAGCAGAATTTTTTAATATATCCATTTCTAAACCAATTTCAAGCAAGGAGAATATAAATGTCATGATCAGCTAGACCAAATATGATTCAGCTCCAGCTCAATGAGATCACCTCTCCTGAAGGATGTGGCCACATTGAGACAGGTGGATTCCTGAATTAAGTTAGGCTACTTTGCAAGGGAGAATAGTGGGGAGGAGAAAATAGTTGCTATCTAAGCATTAAAAAAAATAACAGTGGCATCACTCCAACTTAAGAACAAGTATAAAGCTGAAAAATCAACAAATCTTCTTAGATCTATCAGAGAAATGAAGTCATAGGGCAAATGGCTGCTCCCCAAATTGGAAATACCAACAGGTGAATACAGAAAATCACAAATTTTTGAATCAGAAACCCATAAGAAGAAACCTCTGTGGAAAACAGTGCTGGGTAGGAAAACCTGAATTGTAATTGATGAATTGCTGGAGGCTTAATGTAGACAAGCCTGAGAGGTAAAAACTCCAGTGTTCACAGTTATGGTGAGAACACACACTTGGAGTATTACCTTCAGGAGCTTGACCAAGTTCTTAAAGTGAATACCAGAAAAATGTACGCTCTTACTTCTGGTGGATGGGGTGGGGGAGATACCATTTTGAAATATGTCACAGCTTTCTGTCTTTCTTAATAAGATCTGCCCTCAAGAGGAAGTATTTTACCAGAGCCTATACTATTGGGTTTTTTTTCAGAGCCTAATCAACCTAAGGGAAGAAAAATACCCAACTCCATTTCACTCTAGATTTCTTATCCCAGGTAAGTGGGGAAGGGATGAAATGAGAAGGACTGGTGAAGTTCAGAGTCCAGAGGAAAACTCTCACTGAAAGACTGAGAACTAATTATAGATTTATAGAATGCTCCCATTCCCCACCTACACCTTACCCCTAAAGGTCTGTTTACTGTAGTTCCTTTTACCTAGGAGATCATGTCTGTCTATCAAGAAAAAATTATAAGGCATACTTAAAGACAAAGAAACAGTTTGAAGAGACAGAGCAAGCATCAGACCAGACTAAGATGTAACAGGGATGTTGGAATTATCAGACTGGTAATTCAAAACAGTGATTAATATGTTATAGGCTCTAATGAATAAAATCTACAGCATATAAGAATAGAAAGACAATGTAAACAGAGAGATGGAAATACTAAGAAAGAAAAGAAACATAAATTCTAGAGATAAAGAATGCTCTAACTAAAATGAAAAATGCTCCTTAGTAGACTGGACACAACTCAGGAAAGTATCTCTAAGCTTGAGGATATCTCAATAGAAACTTCCAAAATTGATAAAGACTGGAAAATAAAAAAAAGCAAAACAGAATATCCAAAAACTGTGGGACAACTTCAAATAATGAGAATGCCATAAAAAGAAGAAAGAAGGTAAAGAGTTAAAAAAAAAAAAGAAGATTTGAAGGAATAATATTTTTGAATATTTGAAGCAATAATATTTGAAGTAAAACTGTAGAAAAAAGATAAATAAAGAATATTGAAAGAAGGTAGAGGTGTGTGTGGGGGATCACCTTCTCTAAAGAGGAGTGAAGATAAGAATTACATCTAACTTCTCCTGAGAAATCATGCAAGCAAGAAGAGAGTACAGTGAAATATTTAGTCTTGAGGGAAAAAACCACCAACCTAGAATTCTGTGCCCTGCAAAATTATCCTCCAAAATTGAAGAAGAAATAAACACTTTCTCAGACAAACAAAAGTTGAGGGAATATGTTACCAGTAGACCACATTGCTAGAAATGTTAAAATAAGTTCTTTAGAGAAGGAAAATTATATAGGTCAGAAATTTGGATCTATATAAAGTAAGGAAGAACGTCAACGAGGATCTAAGTAAAAGTAAAATAAAAACTTTCATTTTTCTTATTTTCAATTGATCTAACAGATAATAGCTTGTTCAAAATAGTAATAGCAAATATGTATTCGATTATGTATGCTTATGTATAAGTGAAACAAATCACAGCAATGATAAAAGGAATAGGAAGGAGAAATTAGAATTATTTTGTTATCATAAGGTACATGGACTACCTGTAAAGCAATATAGTGTTAATTGAATGTGAACTTCGATTAACTGTAAATATATATTGCAACTCTAGGGCAATCACCTAAAAAGCAAAAGAAAACTATAGCTGATAGGCTAAGAAAGGAGAGAAAATGGAATCATGTAAAATGCTTAATTAAAACCACCAAAGGGTTTGCAAGTCAAATTTAACAACACTCAAAATGATCATATACCATGATCAAGTGGGATTTATCCAGGGGTGCAAAGAGGTTTCAATATCCATAAAATAAATCAATGTGATACACAACATTAACAAATTGAAGAATAAAAATCATATGATTATCTCAATAGATGCAGAAAAGCTTTTGACAAAATTTAACAGTCATTTATAATAAAAACTCTTGACAAGGTTCGTATGAAGGGAACATACCTCAACATAATAAAGTCCATATGTGACAAACCTAGAGCCAACATTATTCTCAATGGCAAAAAAGCTGAAAGTATTTCCTTTAAGATTAGGAATGAAATAAGAATGCCCACTCCCATCACTTTTATTCAAGATAATATTAGAAGTCCTAGCCACAGCAATCAGACAAGAAAAAGAAATTTTAAAAATCCAAGTTTGAAAGGAAGAAGTAAAACTGTCAGTGTTTGCAGAAGACATGATACTATGCATAGAAAATCCTGAACTCCACCAAAAAACCATTAGAACAAATAAATGAATTCAGTAGTTACAGAACACAAAATTAATATACAGAATTTCTGTATACTAACAATGAACTACCAGAAAGAGAACTTAAGAAAACAATATCATTTATAATTGCATCAAAAAGAATAAAATAGCTAGGAATAAATCTGACCATGGAGGTAAAAGACTTGTACTCAGAAAATTGTAAGACATTGATGAAAGAAATTAAAGAACACAACAGATGGAAGGATATGCAGTGCTCATGGATTAGAATTAACATTGTTAAAATGACCACACTGCCCAAAGCAATCTACAGATTCAACACAAGCCCTATCAAAATACCAATGGCATTTTTCACAGACCTAGGACAAACAATTGTAAAATTTGTATGGAAACACAAAAGACCCCAAATAGTCAAAAACATCTTGAGAAAGAATAGAGCTGAAAGTAACATGCTTCTTGATATCAAACTATACTGCAAAGCTACAGTAATCAAAAAAAAATGTGGTACAGCACAAAAAGAGACACATAGATAAATGGAACAGAATAAAAAGCCCAGAAATAAATCCATCCACATATAGTCAATTGATCTATGACAAAGGAGGCAAGAATATACAAAGGGGGAAAGATAGTCTCTTCAATAAATGGTGCTGGGAAAATTGGACTGCTGTATTCAAAAGAATCAAACTAGACTACTTTCTCAAATCATACACAAAAATAAACTCAAAATGGATTAAAGACTTAAATGTTAAGGCCTGAAACCATAAAGCTCCTAGAAGAAAATATAGGCAGTATGCTCTTTGACATCAGTCTAGCAATATTTCTTTTGAATAGGTCTCCTCAGGCAAATGGAAAAAAGGAAAAATAAACAAATGGGACAACATCAAACTAAAATGCACAGAGAAGGAAACTATTCAGCAAAATGAAAGAGCAGCCTACTAACTGGCAGAAGATATTTGCAAACAATATATATGTTAAGGGGTTAATACCCAAAATATACAAATAATGCATACAACTCAACATCGAAAAAACAACCCCAATTTAAAAATGGGCAGAGGACCTAAATAGATGTTTTTCCGAAGAAAACTTACACATGGCCAACAGATACATGAAAAGAGGCAGTAATCATCAGGAAGAAACAAATCAATACCATAGTGAGATACTACCTCACACCTATCAGAGTAGTTATCATCCAAAAGACAACAAATAACAAGTGTTGTTGAGGATGTGGAGAAAAGGGAAGCTTCATGCAGTATTGATTGACCTGTAAATTGGCACAGCCCTGTGGAAGACAGTGTGGAGGTTTCTCAAAATTTAAAAATAGAACTGCCATATGACCCAACAATTGCACTTCTGGGTATTTATCTGAAGAAAACAGAAATACATAACCATTATTATCAGTGTTATAAACAGTTTTATTATCCTTTATAAATTTCATTATAATTTTGAAAAATATAACTTAATTTGTATTACTACACTTGGTTGCACAAGAAGTGTACTGAAAATTTTTATTACACTTGCTTTAAATTAGTCTCTACTTACTTTCACTTACTTTGAAACACTGGGGTGATGAATGAGACAAGCCTGCTATCTGCCTATGAAGATTATATGATTGCAACATGACAAGACTTTAAATACCTAAATGCATAGTTAATTACTGAATTGCCATCGTGAGAACTGCCATGATGCCATTGGGAGCTTATAGCTGAGGAATTGGATATAATCTCTGGATTCAGGGCCCTGATATTTAGGTAGAGCCATGAAGGGTTAGGAATAATTCACAGGGAGAAGGTATGCTAGAGGTTGATCCAGAAGTCAGCATGCATGAAACCCTTCAGGGGAGATTAATGAAACTAACATGCTGAAAATGTAGAATCCTCACAAAAAAGAAATAGTGTTAAGAGACAAGCCTGGAAAGGCTGAAAGAATGACATCAAAGAGTCCTATGCAGCATGATGAGAAACTTGGTTGCTATCCTACAAACAACAGCAATTTATTAAACTTTTTTTTTAAACAGTAATATGACATATTCATCAATGAATACTGACTTCTGTGTGAAGACTAATTTGAAGTGATCCAAGTCCACGTAGGATGATATTATGGTAGTTCTTCTGAGGGATAATAGTGTTTTGGACTAAGATTTTAAAAGGTATAGGAAAATATCAAAGAAAAATCAGCAGGATTTGTTGATTATCTGTGAAATATCGATGTACAGTATGGAAAAGTTATGCCTTACTCCCTTTGAGAAGAAGAATTAGATCCTTACTGATGCTTGAACAAACTTCAGTCTTCCCACTGTATGGCTGTAACACTTCTGAAAACCATTATACCTCATCTCTTTGCAGCTGAAGCACCCCAAACATCCCACACCCATGTCACAAAGAATCCACTGACAAAGTACGCAGTGCACTGAGAATTTGCTAAAATGAGGAGAGCGAAGTCTTTTCAAATTTTGGCTAATCTAAGAAGTCTCAAAATTTCTAAGACATATGGATAATTAAACTAATAACTTCATATTATCAATATGTCTAGTCAAAACCCAACATGTCTATCTAGTTTGATATTTATAGTATGCCCCATTGTATGTGTCAGTTACGTTCACCTTAAAAATTCTAAGAAAAATGGAATAGATTCATACAAAGTAATAAAATAGTAATACAGATAATAGAAGAAACTAATAAAATAATACACAAAGATATAATATTGAGGGTCAAGAGAGTCAAAAGTCAGTTGTTTAAAAAGTCTAATGAAATGGATAAACTTCTGGAAACACTGATCAAGAAGAAAATAGAACCAAGGCACAAGCAAGCAATATTCATAATGAAAGGGAGAATGAGTGTAGATCAGAAGAGACTAAACAATGCTTCTCAAAACTGAATGTGCTTATAAATAACTTGAGGGTGATATTAGTGTGCTAGGGCTGTCATGACAAAATATCACAGACTGGGAGGCTTAAACAACAGAAATTTGTTTTCTCACATCTCTGGAAGCTAAACATCCAACATCAAGGCACTGGCAGCTTTGATTCCTCCTGAGGCCTCTCTCCTTGGCTTGTGGACAGCCACCTTCCCCTGTGTCCTCACATGGGCTCCCTCTGTGCTCAGGCAAGCCCCATGTCTCTACTTCTCCTTATAAGGCCCCTGACTATATTTAATTAGAGCCCACTTGTATGACCTCATTTAACCTAATTACCTCTACAAAGGCCCTATCTCCAATTACTGTAGTATTCTGGGGTATTGAGGATTAAGACTTCAATATGTTAATTTAGGGGACACAATTCTACCTGCAACAGGGACATCGTTAAGTAGATCTGGGGTGGGACCTGAGGATGTGCATTTCTGTAACACTCTCAGGTGATGCTAACGCTGCAGAACACACCTTGACCAACAAGGAATTAAAAGGATAAAAAAAAATATTTTGAATAACTTTAAGCCAATATAGTGAAAATTTTAGATGGAAAAAGAAATTACTAGAAAAATACACACTAACAAGCATGATTCAAGAAAAAACTAAGTCCTAAATGATGTTATAACTGTGGACAATTTCAATTGATATTTAAAAATTTTTCAACAGAGAAAATGTTGGACCCACATAGCTTTACAGATGAGTACTGTCAAACACTCAAAAGGAGAGAATTAGAATCCTATAGAAACATTTCATAGAATCCTATAGAAAAGAGAGGTAGTATTCCCCAACTAGTTTCATGAGGCTAGTACAAACTTGAAACCATAACCAGGTGAGGACAGCATAAGAAAGAAAACCTACAATCTAATTTCACTCACAAATATAGATGCTTAGTCATATATTAAATATTAGCCACACAAACCCAACAATATATAAAAAGAATAATATATCTTTTTCCCAGTTGAATTTATTCCAGGCACACAAATATTTTTTATCATAAAAAATATATTTTTAAATCAGGCACATAAACTGATTTAAAAGAAAATCTTAATGCTCATCTCCAAAGAGGCAGAAAAGTAATTTGATAAAATTCAAAACCTGTTCATGAAAAATATTCTTAGAAAATTATGGAACAAAGAGTGATTCAGTAAGTCTGGGGTCATGCATGAGAATTTACATTTGTAACAAATTTCCAGGTGATGCCAATGCCTCTGGTCACGAGATAACCCTCTGGGACCAGGGGTTCATGGTTCAATAAGGCGTGTGTTGTCATTCAGTCCTCTCTGGGTTTAAAAATTCTGTACAGTCATTTCATGAGACTAGAATAAAAAGAGAGGTTAACACTCGTGTTTGTGTGTATTTATTTTTTCAGAAAGTTCCCAGAAGCTGGCTCACATGATATATCTTTGAGTGTAGTTCTGATAAACTCCTTCACCCAGCTGTAGCCATCAGGTCTACCAATATTCCTAATAGGTTCTATGGAGTTCATCCTTTGCACAATTGATCCTGGTTGGATTGATCGGGGTACAGAGCAGGCCAATCCAAATGACTGAGTAATACAATGCAAGGTTATGCTCAAAACACTCCTTCCTTTATATCAGCGGTACTCAACCAGTGATGAGTTTACCCCAGGGTACAACTAGCAATGTCTAGAGGCATTTTTGGTTGTCATAACTGGGGGTAGGGGGGAAGGCAGGGAGTGGAATTGATATCTAGCGGTAAATATCCTGCTGCTAAACATCCTACAATGCACAGGATAGCTCCTGCCAACCATCAATCAGTTGATTTTCCCCCCACTTCTTTCTTTCTCGTCTGTCTCTCTCCTTCCTCCACCCCCACCATCGTTTATAGTAAATTTCATCTTAGGAGATTCTTCACGTAATCGTGCTAATATACTTACCACGCTGGCTCCTCCAAATATTTCCAGCATGTCTGAATTGAGAAATATAGGAGCACTTCATCTTTAAGTTTCTTGATAATGTGGGTCTTATTAGTTGTCTACGGTTCCAAAGACAGTGAGGGCAACTCAAGACTAACAAAAGCAATGCCACACAAGAATATAAAGAAGCAGTGACTCATGTGATCACGTCATGTTGAACTGAAGGGTACATTAAATTTATGGTCACACTTTCTGCTTGCTCTTTCCCAAAAGTTTGTTTGAGATTCTCCTTGGCACCTGATAATACCTTTTAATTAGAAAGAAACATTTTGAGTACTACTTGATTTATTGCCTTAAAAAATAAGGCTTTTATATAAGCTGTATTAATGATTATGCTATTGCATTTTAGACATTTTAGACAAACATATACCAAGGGAAAATATTTCAAGGACAGAAGGTAGATTAAATAATATAGAAATAATATAAGATTAGACACTTATGAATAATTTCTAAGTGATGTGACTAAGTTCCCTAAATTCAGATAAACTGAAACTGCTTTTTTCATACAACTCTTTATAAGTATTCATATGCTGTGAATTAATAACGTTATTCTTAATATGCATCAATTATACAGAGTCTTCATTTATCAGACGGAATTTTCTTTAAAAAATAAACAAAGAAAACCTTTCTGACTTTATTATGCAAAAGCCATCAGACATTGTCAAACTAAGACAATCATCTTGATTATTTTTGGTTGTTTGGAGGATAAGTAAAATCCACCCAGACTTAAAAGTAGCTCTTGGGAGGCAAGCAATTTGGTTTTGTAATGAGGTGTGCTTTCTCAGAAGGTGATTATAATGGAGTCCAAGGGGATAGGGATGAAAGCTTTAGTATATTACCTTTTATTTCTTAAAGTCTTTTATATCAGAAAGCTCTAGAAATGTGGTCAAATAGTCTTTGGGGGTTGAAGTATCCTCCAGTGAGCTGCTTTGATACCAACAGGACTACATGCTCAGGACATGAACATCCTTGCATCTGCTCCTTCAGGCACTTTTTACCACATGTAAGTCACAGCTGGTGAAACCAGGTGATGCGGAATGGTCCAGTGAAAATCAGAGCTAATTTTCACCCCGCTGGCCTTCTATTATCTCTAATGCCCAACGAAAAGATATTTTACACCAGGTTATGCATGTGGAAATTTACATGTATGCTTTCACAATGACAGAAGAGTCTTGCAGGTTTATGCACACTACAGATCCTAAGATCTCTTGTTTTTTTACTTAGAACGTAAGTCCAAAAGAGACCAGGTTTAAATATATTTTTCTCTTCATTTATGGATACATTTTCAGTGAGAGAATCATCAATTTAATAATATTTAGGGAAGTTTATGATAAATCAATATAAAAAGACAATTAAACTTTATTTCTTGAAAAATAAAAAACATGCACATTGGAATTTGTTAGCGAGTTGGGAAATGAGATTCTGTTTTGGTGTAACCTTTTCTAAATCATCTTTTTTGATCAACGTTTATATAAAACCAATTATCTTGCTACTTTTGCCAGATAAAAGAAACAGTGCAGCTGTTACTTTGAAAGTTAACTGAAGTTCGAAACTGGTTTTCATGGATGAAATTAAACAGAATGAGTTATGTGGCAAAGTATTTTATAAAACTTATGATCAGCTGGTGAGGATATAGAAAAATGAAAAGGTGGACTTCTTTCTATAAAGAGAAAAAAATTCTTAAAGATATGTATTAGGGAGACTGCTGTTTGCAGTTATCATAAACAAATATACTATATTGGAGCAATAATTTGTGCATTTAACAGAAACAGGATATTTACAATCAGACAATTTAAAAGAAATATCAAGAGAAAGAGACTAATTATGAAAGAGGAAGGTGGTTAATGCTTATCTTCCTGCAATCAAAAGAGTGAAATAGGTTAAGAACATGGTTGGAATTCAATCATGTGTATTCAGGGACTTGATTGGACTGGATGGGGTAGGTGCCTCTCTTAATGGATCCAGGTATTGGGTCCTCTTTTCACGTTAATAATTCTGTAATGAAAATGTTACATGCAAACTAAGTAAGTAATAGTAACCAAGGCCAGAGTTATAAGTTATTTAACTACTTTCACTGTAAGACAATCTTTGTGGAGTAGTTTAACTGAGGTTTGTGCAAAAAAGGGAGTTAACTTTTTTTTTTTTAACATCTTTATTGGGGTATAATTGCTTTACAATGGTGTGTTAGTTTCTGTTTTATAACAAAGTGAATCAGTTATACATATACATATGTTCCCATATCTCTTCCCTCTTGCGTCTCCCTCCCTGCCACCCTCCTTATCCCACCCCTCCAGGCGGTCACAAAGCACCGAGCAGATATCCCTGTGCCATGCGGCTGCTTCCCACTAGCTATCTACCTTACGTTTGTTAGTGTGTATATGTCCATAACTCTCTCTCGCCCTGTCACAGCCCACCCTTCCCCCTCCCCATATCCTCAAGTCTGTTCTCCAGTAGGTCTGTGTCTTTATTCCTGTCTTACCCCTAGGTTCTTCATGACATTTTTTTTCTTCTTAAATTCCATATATATGTGTTAGCATACGGTATTTGTCTTTTTCTTTCTGACTTACTTCACTCTGTATGACAGACTCTAGGTCTATCCACCTCATTACAAATAGCTCAGTTTCATTTCTTTTTATGGCTGAGGAATATTCCGTTGTATATATGTGCCACATCTTCTTTATCCATTCATCCGATGATGGGCACTTAGGTTGTTTCCATCTCCGGGCTATTGTAAATAGAGCTGCAATGAACATTTTGGTACATGACTCTTTTTGAATTTTGGTTTTCTTAGGGTATATGCCCAGTAGTGGGATTGCTGGGTCATATGGTAATTCTATTTGTAGTTTTTTAAGGAACCTCCATACTGTTCTCCATAGTGGCTGAACCAATTCACATTCCCACCAGCAGTGCAAGAGTGTTCCCTTTTCTCCACACCCTCTCCAGCTTTTATTGTTTCTAGACTTTTTGATGATGGCCATTCTGACTGGTATGAGATGATATCTCATTGTAGTTTTGATTTGCATTTCTCTAATGATTAATGATGTTGAGCATTCTTTCATGTGTTTGCTGTCAGTCTGTATATCTTCTTTGGAGAAATGTCTATTTAGGTCTTCTGCCCATTTTTGGATTGGGTTGTTTTTTTTTTTTTTTTTTTTTGTTATTGAGCTGCATGAGCTGCTCTAAATGTTGGAGATTAATCCTTTGTCAGTTGCTTCATTTGCAAATATCGTCTCCCATTCTGAGGGTTGTCTTTTGGTCTTGTTTATGGTTTCCTTTGCTGTGCAAAAGCTTTGAAGTTTCATTAGGTCCCATTTGTTTATTTTTGTTTTTATTTCCATTACTCTAGGAGGTGGGTTGAAAGGATCTTGCTGTGATTTATGTCACAGAGTGTTCTGCCTATGTTTTCCTCTAACAGTTTCATAGTTTCTGGCCTTATATTTAGGCCTTTAATGCATTTTATTTTTGTGTATGGTGTTAGGGACTGATCTATCCTCATACTTTTACATGTATCTGTCCAGTTTTCCCAGCACCACTTATTGAAGAGGCTGTCCTTTCTCCACTGTATATTCCTGCCACCTTTATCAAAGATAAGTTGTCCATATGTGCATGGGTTTATCTCTGGGCTTTCTATCCTGTTCCATTGATCTATCTTTCTGTTTTTGTGCCAGTACCATACTGGCTTGACTACTGTAGCTTTGTAGTATAGTCTGAATTCAGGGAGCCTGATTCCTCCAGCTCCTTTTTCCATTCTCAAGATTGCTTTGGTTATTCGGGGTCTTTTGTGTTTCCATACAAATTGCGAAATTTTTTGTTCTAGTTCTGTGAAAAATGCCAGTGGTAGTTTGATAGGGATTGCATTGAATCTATAGATTGCTTCGGGTAGTAGAGTCATTTTCACAATGTTGATTCTTCCAATCCAAGAACATGGTATATCTCTCCATCTATTTGTATCATCTTTAATTTCTTTCATCAGTGTCTTATAATTTCTACATACAGGTCTTTTGTCTCCTTAGGTAGGTTTATTCCTAGATATTTTATTTTTTTGTTGCAATGGTAAATGGGAGTGTTTTCTTGATTTCAATTTCAGATTTTTCATCATTAGTATATAGGAATGCCAGAGATTTCTGTGCATTAATTTTGTATCCTGCTACTTTACCAAATTCATTGATTAGCTCTAGTAGTTTTCTGGTAGCATCTTTAGGAATCTCTATGTATAGTATCATGTCATCTGCAAAACAGTGACAGCTTTACTTCTTCTTTTCCGATTTGGATTCCTTTTATTTCCTTTTCTTCTCTGATTGCTGTGGCTAAAACTTCCAAAACTATGTTGAATAAGAGTTGTGAGAGTGGGCAACCTTGTCTTGTTCCTGATCTTAGTGGAAATGCTTTCAGTTTTTCACCATTGAGGATGATGTTGGCTGTGGGCTTGTCATCTATGGCCTTTATTATGTTGAGGAAAGTTCCCTCTATGCTTATCTTCTGCAGGGTTTTTATCATAAATGGTGTTGAATTTTGTCAAAAGCTTTCTCTACATCTATTGAGATGATCATATGGTTTTTCTCCTTCAATTTGTTAATATGGTTTATCACATTGATAGATTTGCGTATATTGAAGAATCCTTGCATTCCTGGAATAAACCCCACTTGATCATGGTGTATGATCCTTTTAATGTGCTGTTGGATTCTGTTTGCTAGTATTTTGTTGAGGATTTTTGCATCTATTTTCATCAGTGATATTGGCCTGTAGTTTTCTTTCTTTGTGACATCCTTGTCTGGTTTTGGTATCAAGGTGATGGTGGCCTCGTAGAAGGAATTTGGGAGTGTTCCTCCCTCTGCTACATTTTGGAAGAGTTTGAGAAGGATAGATGTTAGCTCTTCTCTAAATGTTTGATAGAATTCACCCGTGAAGCCATCTGGTCCTGGGTTTTTGTTTGTCAGAAGATTTTTAATCACAGTTTCAATTTCAGTGCTTCCTATTGGTCTGTTCATATTTTCTATTTCTTCCTGATTCAGTTTTGGCAGGTTATGCATTTCTAAGAATTCGTCCATTTCTTCCAGATTGTCCATTTTATTGGCATAGAGTTGCTTGTAGTAATCTCTCATGATCTTTTGTATTTCTGCAGTATCAGTTGTTACTTCTCCTTTTTCATTTCTAATTCTATTGATTTGAGTCTTCTCCCTTTTTTCCTTGATGAGTCTGGCTAGTGGTTTATCTATTTTGTTTATCTTCTCAAAGAACTACCTTTTAGTTTTATTGATCTTTGCTATTGTTTCCTTCATTTCGTTTTCATTTATTTCTGATCAGATTTTTATGATTTCTTTCCTTCTGCTAGCTTTGGGGTTTTTTTGTTCCTCTTTCTCTAATTGCTTGAGGAGCAAGGTTATGTTGTTTATTTGAGATGTTTCCTGCTTCTTAAGGTGGGCTTGTATTGCTATAAACTTCCCCCTTAGAACTGCTTTTGCTGCATCCCATAGGTTTTGGGTCGTTGTGTCTCCATTGTCATTTGTTTCTAGGTATTTTTTTTATTTCCTCTTTGATTTCTTCAATGATCACTTCATTATTAAGTAGTGTATTGTTTAGCCTCCATGTGTTTGTATTTTTTACAGATCTTTTCCTGTAATTGATATCTAGTCTCATGGCGTTGTGGTTGGAAAAGATACTTGATACAATTTCAATTTTCTTAAATTTACCAAGGCTTGATTTGTGACCCAAGATATGATCTATCCTGGAAAATGTTCCATGAGCACTTGAGAAAAATGTGTATTCTGTTGTTTTTGGATGGAGTGTCCTATAAATATCAATTAAGTCCATCTTGTTTAATGTATCATTTAAAGCTTGTGTTTCCTTATTCATTTTCATTTTGGATGATCTCTCCATTGGTGAAAGTGGAGTGTTAAAGTCCCCTACTATGAATGTGTTACTGTCGATTTCCCCTTTTATGGCTGTTAGTATTTGCCTTATGTATTGAGGTGCTCCTATGTTGGGTGCATAAATATTTACAATTGTTATATCTTCTTCTTGGATTGATCCATTGATCATTATGTAGTGTCCTTTTTTGTCTCTTTAATAGTCCTTATTTTAAAGTCTATTTTGTCTGATATGAGAATTGCTACTCCAGCTTTCTTTTGGTTTCCATTTGCATGGAATATCTTTTCCCATCCCCTTACTTTCAGTCTGTATGTGTCTCTAGGTCTGAAGTGGGTCTCTTGTAGACAGCATATATAAGGGTCTTGTTTTTGTATCCATTCAGCCAATCTGTGTCTTTTGGTGGGAGCATTTAGTCCATTTACATTTAAGATAATTATCGATATGTATGTTCCTATTCCCATTTTCTAAATTGTTTTGGGTTCGTTATTATAGTTCTTTTCCGTCTCTTGTGTTTCTTGTCAGAGAAGTTCCTTTAGCATTTGTTGTAAAGCTGGTTTTGTGGTGCTGAACTCTCTCAGCTTTTGCTTGTCTGTAAAGGTTTTAATTTCTCCATCAAATCTGAATGAGATCCTTGCTGGGTAGAGTAATCTTGGTTGCAGGTTTTTCTCCTTCATCACTTTCAGTATGTCCTGCCACTCCCTTCCGGCTTGTAGGGTTTCTGCTGAGAGATCAGCTGTTAACCTTATGGGGATTCCCTTGTGTGTTATTTGTTGTTTTTCCCTTGCTGCTTTTAATATGCTTTCTTTGTATTTAATTTTTGACAGTTTGATTAATATGTGTCTTGGCGTATTTCTCCTTGGATTTACCCTGTATGGGACTCTCTGTGCTTCCTGGACTTGATTAACTATTTCCTTTCCCATATTAGGGAAGTTTTCAACTATAATCTCTTCAAATATTTTCTCAGTCCCTTTCTTTTTCTCTTCTTCTTCTGGAACCCCTATAATTAGAATGTTGGTGCATTTAATGTTGTCCCAGAGGTCTCTGAGACTGTCCTCAGTTCTTTTCATTCTTTTTTCTTTATTCTGCTCTGCAGTAGTTATTTCCACTCTTTTATCTTCCAGGTCACTTATCCGTTCTTCTGCCTCAGTTATTCTGCTATTGATCCCATCTAGAGTACTTTTAATTTCATTTATTGTGTTGTTCATCATTGCTTGTTTCATCTTTAGTTCTTCTAGGTCCTTGTTAACTGTTTCTTGCATTTTGTCCATTCTATTTCCAAGATTTTGGATCATCCTTACTATCATTATTCTGAATTCTTTTTCAGGTAGACTGCCTATTTCCTCTTCATTTGTTAGTTCTGGTGCATTTTTATCTTGCTCCTTTATCTGCTGTGTGTTTTTCTGTCTTCTCATTTTGCTTATCTTACTGTGTTTGGGTCTCCTTTTTGCAGGCTGCAGGTTCGTAGTTCCTGCTATTTTTGATATCTGTCTCCAGTGGCTAAGGTTGGTTCAGTGGGTTGTGTAGGCTTCCTGGTCGAGGGGACTAGTGCCTGTGTTGTGGTGGATGAGGCTGAATCTTGTCCCTCTAGTGGGCATGTTCACGTCTGGTGGTGTGTTTTGGGGTGTCTGTGGCCTTATTATGATTTTAGGCAGCCTCTCTGCTAATGGGTGGGGTTGTGTTCCTGTTTTGCTAGTTGTTTGGCTTAGGTTGTCCAGCACTGTAGCTTGCTGGTCGTTGAGTGAAGCTGGGTGCTGGTGTTAAGATGGAGGTCTCTGGGAGATTTTTGCCGTTTGATATTATGTGGAGCTGGGAGGTCTCTTGTTGACCAGTGTCCTGAAGCTGGCTCTCCTACCTCAGAGGCAGAGCCCTGACTCCTGGCTGGAGCACCAAGAGCCTTTCATCCACACGGCTTAGAATAAAAGGGAGAAAAAGTATAGAGAATTGGTAGAATTATGAAGAAAGAAAGAAAGGAAGGAAGGAGGGAAGGAAGGAAGGAAGGAAGAAAGAAAGAAAGAAAAGAAAGAAGCAAAGAAGGAAAGAAGGCAAGAAGGAAAGAAAGGAGGGAGGGATGGAGGGAGGAAGGAAGGAGGGAAAGAAGGAAAAAAGACAGAAAGAAAGAAGATACAGTAAAATAAAATAAAGTATAATAAAGTTATTGAATTAAAAAATACTTATTTAGAAAAAAAAAAAAAGGAACAGATAGAACCTTAGGACAAATGTTGGAAGCAAAACTATACAGACAAGATCTCACACAGAAGCATACACATACACATTCACAAAAAGAGGAAAAGGGGAAAAAAATCATAGATCTTGCTCTCGAAGCCCACCTCCTCAATTTGGGATGACTCGCTGTCTATTCATATATTCCACAGATGCAGGGTACATCAAGTTGATTGTGGAGCTTTAATCCACTGTTTCTGAGGCTGCTGGGAGAGATTTCCCTTTCTCTCCTTTGTTCTCACAGCTCACAGGGGCTCAGCTTTGGATTTGGCGCTGCCTCTGCGTGTAGGTCGCTGGAGGGCGTCTGTTTTTTGCTCAGACAGGACGGGGTTAAAGGAGCCGCTGATTCGGGGGCTCTGGCGCACTCAGGCCGGGGGGGAGGTAGGGGCACTGCGTGTGGGGCGGGCCTGCGGCGGCAGAGGCCGGCGTGGCGTTGCACCAACCTGAGGCCCGCCATGCGTTCTCCCGGGGAAGTTGTCCCTGGATCCCGGGAACCTGGCAGTGGCGGGCTGCACAGGCTCCGCGGAAGAGGGGTGTGGATAGTGACCTGTGCTCGCACACAGGCCCCTTTGTGGCGGCAGCAGCAGCCTTAGCGTCTCCCGCCCGTCCCTGGTGTCCATGCTTTTAGCCGCGGCTTGCGCCCGTCTCTGGGGTCCGCGGTTTTAGCCGCGGCTCGCGCCCGTCTCTGGAGTTCCTTTAAGCAGCGCTCTTAAACCCCTCTCCTCGCGCACCAGGAAACAGAGGGAAGAAGAAGTCTCTTGCCTCTTCGGCAGGTGCAGACTTTTCCCCGGTCTCCTTCCCGGCTAGCCGTGGTGCACTAATCCCTTCAGGCTATGTTCAAGCCGCCAACCCCAGTCCTCTCCCTGCGAGCTGACTGAAACCGAAACCCGAGCCTCAGCTCGCAGCCCCGCCCGCCCCGACGGGTGAGCAGACAAGCCTCTCGGGCTGGTGAGTGCCGGGTGGCACCGATCCTCTGTGCGGGAATCTCCCCACTTTGCCCTCCGCACCCCTGTTGCTGTGCACTCCTCCGCGTCTCCGAAGCTCCCCCCTCCGCCTCCCGCAGTCTCCACCCGCGAAGGGGCTTCCTAGTGTGTGGAAACTTTCCTCCTTCACAGCTCCCTCCCACTGGTGCAGGTGCCGTCCCTATTCTTTTGTCTCTGTTTTTTCTTTTGCCCTACGCAGGTACGTGGGGAGTTTCTTGCCTTTTGGGAGGTCTGAGGTCTTCTGCCAGCCTTCAGTAGGTGTGCTGTAGGAGTTGTCCACGTGTAGATGTATTTCTGGTGTATCTGTGGGGAGGAAGGTGATCTCTGCGTCTTACTCTTCCGCCATCTTCAAGGTCCCTCGGGAGTTAACTTTTAAAGTAGTATTAGTTTTGATTAGAAAATAGAAGGAATAACACTGAAACTACAAGCTCAAAACTTCTTGGGCATTATCCAGTTGTGTCATTTGCTAAAGGGTTTGTAAATAAGTTTGTGTAATAAGCATTTGTAAATTTGTGTTGCCTCACTTATTCTATCTGGTAAATCGCTGCTGCCTAGGAGGAAAAACTATGCCTAAGAAATCTAAGAGTTTATTCCCTGGATGTTTTTTGTTGTTGATTTTTGTTTTGTTTTGTGTTAACTTAGGTTATTAACAAATGGGTCATTTTGCTGCCATTTTTTCATTTTTCTTTTGTGAATTAGTCAGTCAATGCTATCAAAATGAACACTTTTACTTATATATTCTTTAGGAATCAGAATAGTTAATGGATAAGGACAAGGTGCAAATTTTAGAAACAAAAAATTTAAATTACCACTTGCAAATTTTATCAGTTCTGAATAATGTATTTTATTTAGAAAGACAAATTTTATATATTATTTACTTTATTGCCTTAACAAGACATGTAATTTTCTATTAGTGACTATGGTTTTGCATTTGAACAAACATACATAATAGGAAAACATAATACCTCATGCTAATGTAGCAAAACTATGAATTTCTCTCTAACTTATATTTGTGTATACTGCCTCAGAGGAGTCTAAGTATAGTTCTGTTGATTATTATATCCTGAATATATTATAGTTATCTGCTTTTAAAATGTGCCTTGCTTACATTATAGACAGACATTACAAAAATAATACTAGCAGAAGATATAAGAGAGGAATAAATATCTTATAGTTAATCAATATAATTTATGATATTAACATTTTTTTGAAAGCCATATGATCATCTCAATAAATGTAGAAAAGAGTATTTTACAAAATCCAACAAGTGATCCTGAAAGAAATGTCTCTTCACACTAGAAATAGAAGGGAAATTCTGCAAACTGGTGAGGAATACCCTGAAAACACTATAGCCAGCATCATATTAAATGGTGAAAAACTAAATATTCTCCCTATAAGACCCTGAACAAGACAAAGATGTTCACTTTCACAAGGATGATCAACATTGTACTATAGATTACAGATAGTGCAATAAAAATATTAAAATTAAAAGTATCCTTATTTAAAAGAGGTATAAAACAGTCTTTGTTCATAGGCAAGATGATTGCCTATGTAGAAAATTCCAAAGCATCTATAAAAAAAGCTACTGGAACTAATAAGTGAATTCAGAAAAGTTGAACGGTATAATATCATTAGAAAAAAGACTGTATTTCTACATGCTAGCATTAAATGATTACAACTGTGTTAGAAAAGAACATTGGAAACTAAAAAGCATTGCTGAGAAAAATTAAAGACCAAAATAAATAAAGGAATATACTGTAATCATTGACCAAAGACTTGATACTATTAAGATGTTAGAAATAGATGCACATATTTATGAACAACTGATTTCTGATCAAGATATAAATACATATCAACAAGAACATCTAGTCTTGTTAACAACTGATGCTAGAAAAATTATATATCCATATTTTCAAAATGAGCCTTGATTCACACTTCACATCATATACAAAAAATAACTCAAAATGAAATATGGTCCCAAATATAAAAGTTAAAACCATAAATATCCCTGAAGAAAATAGAAGAAAGTTTTGTGACCCTGATTAGGCAAATAATTCTTATATAGGAAAAAAAGCCCAATTTATTAAATAAGTTAATTGATTTATTGAAATCCATCAAAATTAATAGTTTCTACTTTTTGAAAGATACTGTTAAGAGATAAAAATCAAACCAAAGACAAGGAGAAAATATTTGCAAATCATATATCTGATTTTAAAAAACACACTTGTATTCAGAATTTACAAAGAACTCTAGAGATAGGAGAGAAGCACTTCCAAATGGCAGGGTAAGGACCTCCAAAATCCACTCCTCCACAAAAATATTAACACTGGAAAAAACTGTTAAAATCAACTTTTTCAGAACTTTGGAAATTAACCAAAGGCTTAAAACAGTTTTCTAAGTGTTTTTTCAAGAAAAAGAGTTGACTGTCAGTAAGAACAGCAAGAATTGCCGCATTTTGAAACTTCCTATTCACCTATTCCTCTCCCCAACTCCATGGTAGCATTGAAAACCAGCAGTCTTGGAACAACAGTAGCTATGAAAAATAGCAGTCTAGCAGCCACTGGAGAAGGAACACGTTAGAGCTCTCCCCTCAAAAACCCCATCTCCAAAGAATTATCACTATTTGATTTGGAAGCCTCTAAAAGCCCCGTTCACAGAGCTTGTCACTATTTAACCTGACTTAGCTCACTCAGTGAGTAAAGCCCCATCCTCAGAGTGTATATCAAAAAAAAAAAAAAAAAAAAAGCAATGTCAGTTGTGTAACATTGCTGCTTCCTAATGCAGTGATCGCAGCTGGGATAAAGAAATGGATGATCAAAGAGATGAAAAGGAAAATCAGCAGAATAAAAAGCCCGTAGGAGGCTCTGAAAAGTTCTGACATTTTGGGAGCATCTAGAAGGCCATGTGCTTGTGCAAGGATGTGTGCATGCCCAGGAAAGACCTAAGAAAGACATCATTTTTTTTTTTTTAATTTCTGCCTGACCCTGAGGCTGTGCACAAGCTAGAAGTGAAGGCTGAGGCAGGGTCATAAACTGCCAGAACATGGAAATTATATCTGAATACACACAGAGTCCCTATGCAAACAGTGGGAGAGTTATTGGCTTAAGGTATTTAAGGAAGTGTCTATCTAATTATCACCTGACCACTAAGCTATCAAGCAGTGGCTTCATCAGCTACACATGATAAATAATACAAATTTTAAAGAACTAGTCCAAGAAAGTCATTCAACAAATAAATAGCAACAGGAACAACAGTGTACAGTATTAAAAAAATATCCTGGGAGCAGGAAGCATTTGACTTCCATTGTTACCCAATTATATTACTTAAAATGTCCAGTCTTCAACATATAATAAGGACACATGAAAAGAAACAAAAGCTATGCCTCATACTCAGGAGCACAGAATAGAAAATATTCCTGAGGAAGCCCAGATAGATGCTGGATTTACCAGACAAAGACTTGAGCTATTAAAAATGTGTTCAAAGAACTAAAGGAAACCTCATCTAAAGAATTAAAGGAAAATATGAGATCAGTGTCTCACCAGATGGAGAGTATCAATAAAGAGGTAAAAATTATAATAAAAGACAACATAGAAGTTCTGAAATTAAAAAAGCATAATTGAAATGAAAAATTCACTAGAGGGGCTATACAGCATGATGAGCCAGAAGACGAAAGAACCAGTGAACTTGAAAATAGGTCAAATGAAGTTTTCTAGTCTGAAGAACAGAAAGAAAAAAACATGCAGAAAAAGAACAGAGATCTGAGGGACATCATGAGAGTACTAACATATGCACAGTTGGAGTCCTAGGAAAGGAAAGAAAGGGACAGAAAGAATATTTGTGGAAACAATGGTCCCAAATTTCCCAGAAATAATGAAAACCATTACTATGCATATCCAACAAACTCAATAAATTGTGAGTAGGATAAACTCAAAGAAATTGACACCTTTGCCATGATTCTCAAGTAAGAACAAAATTTGTTACTCAGGAAAAAAGCTTTCTGGGTAATTACACATTTTTGTAAGCCTCATGCAGTGTATACTATGTAGGAAAAAATGAAGTTACTCTCATAGATGTTCCCTGGTTCTAGTGACTTATAAACAGAAAGCAAAAAAATATGCACCAGCAAAGGAGACTGTAAAGGAACAGTCGTGTTGATGGAAAGAGAAGCAAGAGAGAGAAGTTTCATGAAAGTTGAAGAAAAGACTTTGAATAAGTTGGTAATGCTGAAAGGTTTTAAGTGCAGTGAAATCTGTGTTACCTGTCTAACCTTTTATTATAGAGAAATGTGGCCCTATTTATAGATGTGTTTGTAATAGAATTTTATGATGGTTTTTACAAAGTGTCAGAAATAATAAAATGCATCTCTTCTGGCAAGGATTTTGCTTACATGTAATCTCATGATAGTTTCAATTTCCTTGAAATATATGGCTTGTCTAACTAGCTTTTAGTTAAAAATCTAGAAAGTAAGGAAGTTTCTAGGTGGCAATGGCATCATCTATAATCCATGTAAACACTTAGAAATCAGAAACACAAGACTGAAGGAAAAGGATCAGCCATATGTAAGATTACTTTAAAATTATTTGTAATTTGTATATTTAAAGAAATAATGTTAGGTATAACAAGATTTATTGTCAGAGTTCTTTAGTTCTACCTAGAATATGTTGACTTGACCCTAAAACAGGTTGTTAAATTGAGCACAATTTATCATCTGTGGAAAGTACTAAAATTTTTTCAGTCCATGCCGTTTATGTGTACACTCTCCTCCCTATATAAACGTGTTAAACATAACCCAATGTGTATTGCCGAATATAAAATTTCTGTTTATTCTATAGCTCTCCTGGGAGTAATGGTATGTCTTCATTTCATTGACTCCTATAGCAAAGAGCAAGGATGTGCACTGTAGATGTGTCTGAATGAAAAGTTTGATAGTTTTAGCCCACCCTATTTAGATGGAAAAAAAGTAAGTCTTCATTTTTTTTAGTTGTGCCATTTTTACTGAAAACACATCAACTTTGAACTTAGAAGAAAATAAAATGTTTGCAAACATTGGACAGGAAAACAAAAGACCAGCAGATAATGTTCCATGCCATGTTTTGGTAGCTCGAATTCCCTGTGCTGGCAGCTCACTGCAGGAGGACTGTATCCCATTCCACAAGGGAGGATGGGATTTGTAAAAGAAAATCCTATGGAAAAATGTGCAAAATGGAAAATTCTAAGAAGTAAACCACTTTTTCCATTTGATTTGGTTTAATTTTTCTCTCTGGTTAAAAATAATAACAATTGTTATTTTAGATGTTTAAGATTCACAAATTAGTTGACTAAACACAGTGTTACCTTTGCATAACAATATTACCTAGATGTTAACGCTGCTAAAATACATGAAACATCCTATGATTTCCAGGAAAGGGGAAATCACTATAGTATTTAAACATTTACTTTCTTAAAAATTCTAGTGACTCCATCTGTGTTTATACATTTGGAATAGTTTTGGGTAAAAATAATTAGTCTCAGTCATAAAATCTAACATCTGATCGCTAATCTACTGTATACCTGTAAATGTAAGAATGATTTCTGACTGGTAGTTTTCCTTGAATCAAATCTGTTGTAGAGATGTGTTAGCTCATTTAGGCCACCCAAGTACTGTTAAAAACAAAACAAAACAAAAACTGCTGGATTTGTGCTGGGGGACTTTTTTCCTGAAAGAAATAATGCACTTTTCAAATTGCTGAATTCAGATCCATTTTTATATGTACTGAAATAAATAACCTCATGTCTCTGTACTACCAAAGATCCCGTAGTACTCTCTAGCCTGAGATATACTATCAGTCCAAATTCCTTAGTCTCGACCACCTTCTCAAACAACTTCATCTTTGGATGCTTCCTTACACCTACCATTTCCTACCAAGCCCTCTAAAATCACTGTTCCCTGGGTTTGTGGTTACTTTTCACATGTCCTTTCTCTAATCCATGCTTTCCCCTTGTCCAGTATGCTCTTTCCTGTCCCCTACTCCATCTCCATCAAACACTTATGAAATTTCCTTTACATCTCTCAAGCAGAGTCAGTTAGTTAAATATGTCTAGGACTCTTCTAACTATCTGCAGACACAGCGGACAAGAAGAAAAGTCTACAATTCCAGGTAACCTTAGAATGCTATGGTGGAGGAACTACGGTTCTCCATTATAGGTCCAAAGCTAAGAAAGTGTCTTAGTGGTGATGATTGTCTTCAACACCCCCTGATTTTTTACTCTCTTTTCCTCTAAGGGAAGAAACTTCATGCTGTCCCTTGGTTATTTTGTGTCTCCCACCAGAGAGGTCCAACCAAATCTTTTTAACCTTGTAGTCTTTCATGCACCAGATTTAGGACTCTTCTGCAATCAACATTTCTTTAAAGTTTTAAGTTCCTCAGTGTCTTGCTTTGTTCTAGGTGATGGCCAGCTAGTTAATACCAGGGAGTCCCTGATAATATGCTAATGGACATTCCTGGGTAAAATGAGACAAACATTAGCACAACCCTCAGCAGATGCATTTTAAGCTTCAAGGTCCTTCACTTTGCTGTACACCAGAAAGTAACACAACATTGTAAATCAACTATACTTCAATTTAAAAAAATGAAAAGAATACATAAGTTTCAATTTATGATACGTATTTGTGTGATGTACAAAGTCCAATTATTACTGGCTATACTGGCATAAAGAAAGCTCTCAGCAATACTTAGACCTCCTGCTCTGAATCTCATCCCTGGTTGTGACAGGGTAAGAGGTGGCATTGAGGTTTGAGAGATATGAGGGAGTCTTAAGGAAAGAAGCACTGGAAGGAGGTAGGGACATTTAAGTCAGCAACTGCACAAGGAAATTTAAACTGCCCTGAAAACTTACAGCCTTTCCCAACTTTAACAGTAATCCTAACATTTACATGACATTACTAAAGAATTGTGAACCTGAAAGGAACATTTTATAAACTTTCAGGAATAAAATACACATTCTGAGCAACCATGAAAAAGAAAGACTGATACTTTTCTATTCTCTGTAGAGAAGATACTTTTAAATTATGGCCAAATGAATGAGTAGTCAGACAAAAAATGTAATATTAAGGTTACCAGGAAGATAATTAATTTTTTACATCTTTTGTGATTGTTGTAGTATTTATGACTTTAAATTTGCACTATTTATTTTGTTTCTTATTCTAAAAGTACCCTGATCTAATTTTATATTATTTTTTCTTAAAGTGGACTCTGCAAACAATATAAGCTTAAGTTTCCACAAAACATGGATCTGCCTTTAACTGTTAGTTATTTCATTATTATTATTATTATTAATTCAATGTTTCTCCAGAGAACTTTTATATTTAATAAGAACTTTATTTCTGGAAACAATGTTTTAACTCAAAGAAGTTACTCTAATGCAAGGAATTTCAAGCTCAATAATAAATCAATAAAGGGATTGTTTCCTAATGTAGCTGGTACCTAGGGAAGAGGAAGTTACTAAATTTTTTCTAGTGAATTAACCAGTCTTCTTTGAGTCTTCCACTCTTTGAACGATTTCTCCCACTTATGTCATAACCTTGGCAAACTCTTTATTGAACCCCTTTGTGACTTGAAAAAGACAGCCCTTTCCCAATAATTCTGGGTAGAAGAGATTGCCCCTGAATATGAAGTGGAGAAATTGATGAGGTCATGGCAGATTCTCAAATTAAAAAGATTTTAAATCTAAATTTAAATTAAGATGTTAAATTAAAAGTCTCATTATAGTCAGGATGCGCTAGGTACATTACAGTAACAATCAAACCTTGAAACCAACATGATTTAATACAGACAAGTGTTTCTTGCCCATGCAAACTTTGTGGGAGGTCTGGTGACACTGCAAGGCTACTCCCTTCTAGAACTGATTGTAGGATCAAGGGTGTTTCATTTTTCAGTCTTGAGAACTATTGGGCAGGAGAAGAATAAGAGACATTTCATGTAAGAAATGAAGATATACACAAGAGGTATTTCACACAAATGCATCAAAGCATCTGAACTAAAATGAAAAACATTTTTATGCACCACATTATGTATGTAATAAACATCTCTTCCTATTTTATCCCATTTCTGATTCTCCAACTTTACTCCCAGGTAAAGCTCACCAAAGGGGTAAGACTCAAGTAAGATATGGTTTGAGGTCTAATAAAAGGGGAGCTTTAGAGACAAATTAGGGACTTCCTTGGTGGTCCAGTGGTAAAGAATCTGCCTTCCAATGCAGGGGACATGGTTTCAATCCTTGGTCGGGGAACTAAGATCCCACATGCCACGGAGCAACTAAGCCCATGCGCCACGACTACTGAGCTCGCGTGCCTCAACAAGAGAGCCCCCATTCTGCAAACTACAGAGCCCACGCACCGGGGAGCCCACACACCACAACTAGAGAGAGAAAACCCTGGCACCACAACTAGGGAGAAGCCTATGCACAGCAATGAAGAGCCCGCGCACTGCAACAGCAACAACAAAAAGATCCCACATGCCACAACTAAGACCCAATGCAGCCAAAAAATAAAGAAAATAAATAAATAAATAGAGACAAATTACATGAGATCTCTTGATCACTTGATTGTTTTTAAAAAGTTGAAAGTGTAATGAGTTGTTTTTTTATAAATCAAAGTGTCATAGATTTTTAAATGGCCATATCAAATTGCTATATACAAAGCCAAAAAACATTATATCTGTGACTTATTTTATGAAATTGATTATCGCTACTCCATCTTCAAGAAGGTGGAGCATGGCTTCCCATTCCTTAATTGTGCATTGCACATAAAAACTTTCTTCAAACAGGACAGTATGGAAAATGGGCGGGGAAGAGGTAGTAACTTATAATGGAGAAACTTGACAAACACTATCTCATCCAATGAAGGTTAACATCAACCGCAATACATTATGTTGATAGTATGTACCCTTAATGTGATGTGATGAAAATGGCACATTAATTCTTGTGGTTTTCCTTCTGACTACACATAACCAGAGTCTAATCACAAGAAAAATATCAGACAAATCTTAACTGAGAGATATTCTACAGCATATCTAATCAGTTATCCTCAAAACTTTCAAGGTCATCAGATATAAGCAAAGTCTAAGAAACTGTCACAGCCAAGAGGAGCCTAATGAGACAAGAGGATTGAATTTATTGTAGCATCCTGGACAAAGTACTGGAATAGAAAAAGGACATTAAGTTAAAGACTAAAGAAATCTGAATAAAATATGGACTTTTGCTAATCATAATGTATTAATATTGGTTCATTAATTATAACAAATGCACCATACTAATGTTAGATATTAATAAATAGAGAAAGCAGTGGAAGGTCTATAGGAACTCTGTTACTATCTTTGCAAGTCTTCTGTAAATTTAAAGTTGTTCTTAAAAAGCTTATTTTAAAAAAACACCAAAAAATGTAAAAAAAAAATCTATAAACCATAAGTATAATGCTTATTGTAGGCTAAACATTTTAAAATTGTGAAACAGTTATTTAGCATATGGTACTCAATAGCTCATACAAAATGTGTCTATATATGAAATCTAAATTCTGTCTATAATATTTAGTATTTAAAAGTCAAAATTAAAGATTATACAACCAGTAACAAGCAATTATGGATGAATGGATACATAGATAAATGGACAGGAGATAGAAAAATAGAAGATAGATAGATAGATTGATAGAGAAGATAAAGAATGTAATGAGGTTTAAAAAAAAAAACCACATCATTCCATTTGTTTAAAAGTATAATTACTACAAAAATAAATAGCTGATAGCAGATTTTCAAGAAACTTCAAAGTATATTCACTAATAAGTGATACATTTAGTGAAGGAGCCTGAAGAGAAATCAACCAATAAACAAAACAAGTTAACAAACACACAAACATCCATAAAGAAGAAAGGAGAAAAAAATTAATAGATTTTTGAGAATATCCTAGCAGCTTCTAAAAGTTTTATTATCATCCTATTTTTGTTACAGTATTCTGCCCACACTTCTAAAATAAACCCCTTGGTGGTCCTACCAAAAATTTCATGATACACATGTCAAAAAATATAAATCTACGTTTATTTTATTAAAAGTCCAAATTATGCCTCAAATAAAGACTTTGTAATTTTTTTACTGGAAGAGAATAATAAAAGATCTTTCCCTGGATTGATAATAATTAGGTTAATGAAAATTGTACTTAAATTTATAGCTATAATATAATGACAGTCATTTTATAGTAAAATAGCAAAATTTTATATCTAATATGTTATTGTTTCTTGTCAATATATTGAAGCTTTGGCCTTAAATCAAAAATATCACCTTTGCTAAACAAAATTTAAACACCCCTCTTTGGGAATAATCTTCAGAACCTCTCTCTAACTGATTTGAGTACTTTTAGTTTCTGTAATTTTCCCCATGAGAAGTTAAATTTTATTTTTGAAACTGTCAAAATATCCTTCAAAGTAAAGCTTTGTGATAAGTTTGAGGATTTAAATAAATAATTGACAAAAAATATGAAGGGGTGTGTATGTGTGTTACATTAACTTTAAAAGAGTTCTGATTTTTTTTATGCAATGACCTCATAAATAAAGGGAATTTCTTCCCAAAATAGCTTCTTTAAAATAAATGTGTGGATTTTGCTACTTACATTACAAACCACCTTTTATATGCTCCTCATGTAGATGTAGTGATCTTAAAATAATCAGCCAAAATGATATGCTTAGTTTCCAAGAACTTATAATTTTCATATTCTGATAATTTCTAGGTTCCTTGTTATTTGTAAATGGTTGTGGTCAATTAAGCTGATCACAATTTTGGACATATTCTACTTGATTGCATTTGTATTGAACCAAACAAGGAAATACTGAAGAATCTTTAGAAAGTCATGAAAAGATAAAAACGAAAATAATATAATGCTAAATTTTTAGTCATAATTGTATTAATAAATATAATGATAATAGATATTTTGTTGTAATTTAAGAAACACATTAAGTGGAATAAACAGAATCATTTCAAAAACAAAATACTCAGTGTTAAGGAATAATGATGATAATGTAGCTATTTCTGAATTTTTTTAACTGCGGTTTATTTAACAGAAAATAAGATAGTTGTTCAATCAAAAATAAGTAAATTGTACATTGTCTCTCACTTAGAGACCTCATCTATTCTAAGCCATCGAGACATACCTAATGTAGTAAGGAGCCATCACCAGTAGAGACCATCACCCATGTCCCAAAACTCTTGCCACTTCATCTAAGCTTCTTGATTGCATGCATTCTTTTTTTTTTTAACATCTTTATTGGAGTATAATTGCTTTACAATAGTGTGTTAGTTTCTGCTTTATAACAAAGTGAATCAGCTATACGTATGATTAGTAACAGTTGATACTGGGTAGGATTTCTGATTTACACAAATCTGATTTAGCAATCCAATTCCACATATTAGCTAAAGTTGAAAAAGAAAAAACAAACTAAAAAGAAAAAAGTGGATTGAAGCCAGGAAATGTAAAAAGATTTTTAAAATACTAAAAACAGTACAGAGACATCTGGAGTGTGGTAAAACGGTCCAATACAATGATGCAAAAGAGAGGCAACAGAATGCAACAATTCAATATTTGAAGAGATAACAGCTATGTTTCAAAACTGACAAAACACATCAAGCTACAGATATAAGAAGCTCTATAAACACCAATCTCAATTAAAACAAATAAAATCGTATCTAAAATGCTTGAAAAACAAAGGAAATGGGAATAGTCTAATTGAGAAAGAGAGAAAATCGACAGTGACTTCAAAGTAGCAATGGTAATGCCAAAGCTAAAATCCCCACAGAAATTAAGACACTGAAATGGCATTTTTAATGTGTGAAAATAAAATAACTGCTAATTGAAAATTCTATATTCAGTAAAAAAACATACCCTTCCAAGAATGAAGGTCAAATTCATTTTTAGATAAACAACTGAAAAAATTTGTCACCAGTATTAATATTATAAGTTATACTAATGGAGTTCTTCACATAGAAGAAAAATATTCTCAGATAAAATAAAAACTGAAAGAAATAAAGAGAAACAGAAATAATAAATTCATAGATACATTAATAAATATTTAATATAAAAAATAATGGAGTCCTTTGTCATCTAAAGTATATATAAACCTAACATATATTATGGTAATAAGGTAAAAATATATATATATATATTTAGGGCATATATTTGTTTATATCTATTTAGAAGGGAATATATGCATTTAAGTGTTCCAGGGTCCTTGAATTTATCAGGAAGTGAAGAAAATATCAGGTTTTAATCAGCCAATTTTATACTGTAATTTTCTGCTGGCACAATATGTAGCTAAAATGGTACAATATAAAGCAGTTTTTAAAATTTTTATAGTAAACAAAAAGAGATAGGGAAATGGTAGATTTAAACCCAAATATGTTAGAAATTATGTTTAAATTATCTAACTACTGTAATTAAGAGACAAAGGTTGTCATATTAATTTTTAAAATGCAGCTGCTTTGGCTGAAAGCATACACCTAAATATAAGGACACAGAAATGTTGAAGTAAAAAGATAGAAAAAATAAATAACAGGCTATTAATAACCAAAACAAACAAGGCAAAACAACACACACACAAAAATAACCTGGTATAGTTATATCAGAAGTTTAAGGAGCAAATTTTAGAAATAAAAAAATAGGATTAATCCACCAATATGAAAAGACAACTCTAAATTTGTATATACTTAATATCATAATCACAAAATATATAAATGTACATACTCACACTATGTTGTGTGTGTGTAAATTAGGCTGCCTCCAAAATGTATATACAAATGCAAAGGGCCAATAATATCCAATGTAATGTTGAAGAAAAATAAGTTTTGATGACAAAATTTATCAAAATTATTTACTAATTTATCAAAATTTAGTAATTTGTCAAAATTATTTACTAATTTAAAATTTATTACTAGACTACAGAATTAAGACAGTGTGGTTTTGACTCAAGCATAGACAAGTAGACCAGTGAGTCAAAAACAGAAGCACATATATGTCAGTGGACTAAGAAAAAGAAGACACTACAAAGCAAAGAGCAAAGGCTGGTCTTTTTAATAAAAAGTTCCAACTCAACTGGTTGTCCTTAAGGGGGAACAAAGGATCTTGATCTATAATTGTAACATATGGAAAAGTAGGTTCTGGGTTGGTTGTGAATATATGTATGTGAAAGTTAAAACATTAAATCTTGTAGAAAATAATATAAGATATTATGGCTTTGGAGAAGACAAAGTTTTCTAAACGAGGACATGATAAGGGTTACCCCTAAAAGAAAAGATCAAGGATGTCGAGCAACTGGATTGTTCATCCAGCACTGACAGAAGAATAAATTAGTACATCCACTATGGAATACTGTTTAGTAAGATCTCATAAAGCAGTAAACACATATACCCTATGACTCATAATACCATCCGTGGTATATACACAAAGAAATGTGTACATGTATGCACCTAAAGACATGTACATGACAATTCATGGGGACAATACTGAAAATAGCTCAAAGTTAGAAACACTTCAAATGTTCTGTAATAGAAAGGATAAACATATTCACATAATAGAATATGAAACGTCAGTGGAAATAAAAATCATGGCCACATGCAACAATATGGATAAATCATTCTGAGTCAAAGAAACCAAGAAAAGAGTGTGTGTTATATGTGTATTTTCACACAGACAAAAATGGTCACTTTTAGGAAAGAAAGGGACATGATAACAGAGACAGAGGACAAGGTGGTATGGGAAATTGCCAAAATGGTCCTGTCTCCTTTCAATAGAAAAATAAATGAAAAAACTGTTGTATACTAATACATGGAATAATGCAAATCAGCTAAAATAAATGGAGAAGAGCTAAGATGCACTTGGGAAATAAATACTGAGTAGAATGATACAAATTGATCACTATATAATTTTAAGCATGCAAGGCAATGCTATATACTATTTGCTATGTATAGAAGATACGAAAACATTCACAAGAATGATAATTCAGGACAGCAGACTCAGAAGAGGGAGACATGGAATGTGAGCAAATTAAAAATATATCAGAACATTTTAATGTATCTAATAAAATTGGCAAAATATGGAAATAATAAGATTTAATAAAGTTGGGAAATGGAAATGTTTCTTTTCTATATTATTCCTCATCACTAAGGGACACATCAGTTAGGAAGTTAGCTTAAGAAACATCAGGGAGTCACAGACCCAGAGCCATCCCAGTGCCAAGAGCCCTTACCATTCACTTTCTCTGTGTCTGCCCCTGAGCAGATGCAGAAAATTACTTCAGTTATGGTAAACAACTCCATACCTATATTGTTTTAATTTGTAATAATGAAAGCAGGTATTACTGTCTATCTCTGTACGGTGTTTCCCAGGTATTCAAATAGCACCTGACACATGGTGGACACTCACATATTGTGGACTATTGTTACACAAATGAACGATTGTAAAGATAGTAGGTACTGGATCCCTACATCTGGATAATTTGTCAGATCTCCTCTTGCCCCAAATATATTTCCCTTTTCATTATTAACCAATTTTCTCATTTTCAACAATTAAATCTCCAAGCTTATTTTGCTTTCATCTTTTCCTTCTTTCTTTCTGTTTTAAAGTAGTATTTCTTTCAAAATTCAATCATCTCACTTGAGCTATGAATCCTATTTCCTCTTGCTTTCTTGTGGACTTAACTAATTTTGTTATCACTCAAAAATCAGAATTTCCCCCATCTTTAATGAATCATCTCCACTTTTTTGAAAAACAACCCAGTATCTCCAACATTTGAAAACAAAGTCCCATAACCTCCTCAAAGTCTCCCAGTCACAGCTTCACTTTTTGGTTATTCTTCAGAGACAAATTTCCAAGAACAATTGTACATACTTGCCACCTCCTCTTTCTTGCCTGCATTCCCACTTTAACCAATCAAACTTGATTTTCTATTTAACACTCAGTTTAAACTTCTCTTTTCATATTCAGCAATGTCCAAACTGTTGCTATTGATACATTCAAAGAATATGTTTTTGTATTTATTTTATTCTGAATCACTACCTCATCTGATACAGTTCATTGTTCTCTTTTATATTCCATGAGCCCACACTACTATGTAACAAAT
The DNA here is from genome assembly GCF_963455315.2 of Globicephala melas. Classification (NCBI taxonomy): domain Eukaryota; kingdom Metazoa; phylum Chordata; class Mammalia; order Artiodactyla; family Delphinidae; genus Globicephala; species Globicephala melas. The sequence continues at coordinate 45,291,889 of NC_083331.1, forward strand.
CACTTTTCTTCTCCTCCACTCAGCCTCCAAATACTGATGTTCCCCTCCTTCTTTTGGTTCTCTTCTTGTCTCTCCAACCGTACCTTTCCATAAAGCTCCATACCAATAGCTTTCAAATCATTATCTATTCCAATATTCTTCTTTGTATTGTAAAAGCTCATATCCATCTGCTCAGTTTGACCTCTTCACTAGGATAGATATTTTTCAAATTTAAAATGTTCAAAATTAAGTCACTTATTTCACAATAGCTCTAAGCTTCTCCCTTAAGAACTCCCCAATTCACTCCCAGACTTCCCAGTAAGTCAGTCTTTACTTCTCAGTTAGTGGATACCACGTTCCACCTAATTGCTTAAGTCGGAAATCCAGGGATTATTCTTGACTCTTCCCTTTTTTGTTTACTAGCCTTATAATATATTAGCATCTTCTGTAAATTCTATCATATTAAATTTTCTGAAATCTCTTTACTTCATGTTTCATCATCACTCCCCTTAACGTAATGTCTTCCCAGGCTTAGTACATCAGCTTCCTAACTGGCCTTCCCATTTTCACGTTACCTCTTTTATTTCCTTCACAAGTCTAAAATAAAATAATGTCGTTTCCCTGCTAAAATGATGTTCCAGAATTCTAAAGATATAAATTTTATATATTTAAATGGGTCTCAAAGTGCTGTGTAAACTGACTACAACCTATTTTTCTAGTCCCATCTCAAATATTTGTCACTGTTGATGTCTAGGTACACCATCCTCCTTTCAATTCTTCCCAAACAAAAAATTCTTTTCCAATTCATGACCAATGCACATGCTATTTCTGCTTCCAGGTATACTGATATTCTCACTCTGCACTTATATGGCTTCTTCTCATCTTTTTATTTTTATCTTAAAAGTCATCTCTTCAATAAAGCTTTTGCTAACTACCCTATAGAAAGATAACTTTAATTTGTATACAAAGCATTCAAGTATAAAAAAGGAGAGTCAAACAAAGGAGTATAAAGCATCCAAGTGTGAAAAGGGAGTATGACTTCATATATACTTATACCAATTTACAATTCTGGTTTTTGATCTATTTTTTACTTTAGAAGGTAAAGCAGGTCCACATTTTCCTTGTTCACCACTGATCATCAGCATTCAACTTAGTTGCTGAAATACACTAGGTATAACAGCAAATATTTGCTTCATGAATAAAATATGAAAGAATGAAAAGCTATTGAATAAAGAAGATTAATAAATTTAACATAAAATCTCAGAAAATAATGGTTTCTTATTTGTGCAGTGCAAATTAGATAAAATTTAAAGTTTATTTTTTCTATGTCATGCAAAATAAATATTCTTATGAATACCTAGATACCATATCTCATCCTTATTCAGTTAGTCACCGTAATGATTTTCCCTTCATAACGGGTAAATAATAGTACCAATTAATAGAGTTATTATCCCATCAGGAACTTGTAGAAAACTTTTGGGCATCTAAAGAGCCCAAACAGAATACCAGCCCTAACAACTCTAATTTTCATAAACATGTGCACTGGCACGCACACACACACATACACGAGTAATATGATGTATATAAATGACTTGGAAGAGGAAGTAAACTATGGAATAACAGCACTTGCAATCTGTTGCTGACATCCAATTACCTAAGTTAAGCAGAACAAGGCAGGCTTTTGCATAACCCTGGCAACAGCAAACAAACCTGGGTAATTGGTACCTGAAGGCAGAAGATTCACTGCAGACTCATGTAAGATATTGCTCATTTAACTGAACAATATAAATTAAGTGTATATACTAATGGGTTCTAAATTAGCTGTAATTCCCGAAGAGAACATCCAGGTATTATTGCGAATATCTCAAAGAAGTTATCAACTCAATGTTTAGTTGGAGGCAAAAAGGTAAGTAAGATGTTAGGTCGGGTTAAAATCATTGAAACTCATCATGGAAAACATTCTGTCAGTAAATAAACCAATGATCATGAGCTACCTCAGGAAATGCATTTACTTGAGATGATACCATGTTAAAATCATCTGAAATTTCCATTTAAAATAGCGTTAATGTGTCAGATTTATGTCAGTACTTTTTTATTTTTAGGAAAATAAATAATTAGTTAGGAAGCTGTGCATTGTGAGACACAACCATGATACAACATGCACAGTTCCCTGATGATCTGCTAATGTCAGAAAAAAAAAGTACAGCATATGAGATAGGGTAGATAATAATGTAAAGAATAATTACTAATTTTCAAGGGGAGGAAAGAAAATCAAATGATGAGGACAGTTGTTAAGCAAGATGTGAGTTTGATGAGGTTGGTATGAGGCAAACAAATCTAGTTTACTGTGTTATTTATCTCAAGATATCTTTCTTCAGTTTTTTATGAATGTTTACTCATCCTGTCAAAAAAACTGTGAGCAAAAAATAAGCTGTGTGGCTGTGTTTATACAATGCTAAAACAACTGATGGAGCTCCCATAGCTCTTATACTTGCTTTTATTAGAGAAATTATAAAATCATAGTAATTATTTGATATTGGTTCATCTCTTCCACTCTTCAGTGAGTTATTCAAAGCAAAACTCAATATTCAATAATATATGCCTAAGATCCCAGCTTCTGGGATCTGGCATTTGGGGATCAATAAACATTAGTTGGATAAGCGAATGAATGAATGAGGTCACTTGCAAATGAATGAATTGGTTTCATTTTCATAGCAGCAAGGAAAAACTGTCACTGCTTCCTGAGGTATGAAACTATATTCCTCAGCTGGTGAATGAAAGAGCTTGGAATAAAATAGCTCTGTTATAAATATAAATATTAGATACACTTTATTAAGATGACCAAATAAATTATTAAGCTCTATGCTTGCTTATCTTTTTAGATCAGTATGTAATTTCCTTGAGAGATTTGATCTATAACTATGTATTGTATATCTTCTCATACAGAGTTATGGATGCTATCGATTGAATGAAAAAACAACATGTATGGTCCCACAAGCATGGATCTTAAAAGCAAGCTGGAAAAACTGCACAAGCTATTAAAAATGTGATAACTCTTGCCAAAAGAGAAATATAGGTTAATATGCAAACATATGGCAAGATTTGTCCCAGTTAAGGAGGTCAGGAAAAGTTCCTCTTAAACCTGTTACAGTCAGGAACTCAAAGATGAGTTAGGTAGGTGAGCTGACAGAAGTTAAGAGTAGAACTGGAAGTTTTGTAAGGGAAAAACTTGGAGAACAAAGAGGTGAGCAGTACTAGTAAGCAGGGCATAGGCAGCTTTCTGAACATACACACACTTGTGGGCCACCTTGAGACTTTTGAACTTGATCTTTAGGATAATGGGTCATTGAATATTCCGATAAGGGGAGTAACATGTTCCAGCTCATGTTTATAAAATGATTACTCTAGTTGCCTCGTACAGGATGGATTTGGATAGATATTCCAAGAGTGATACAAATTAGGGTTATTGCATTCACACAAAATAGAGTAAGAGAGACTTATGGACAATATAAAGTGCATAATATTCACAATAGAATATAAGATGTATCAATTCTCAATGTCAAAAACGTAGTAATTATTTTGAAGCATACTAGAAGATATAATTAATATAATAGTCTTCTGACATGATGACGGGATAAAGTACCATCTATAAAGTCTCATTCTGTACCTACTTTATACAGAGTTCTGCCATTTACTTCTTGATTATCATATTACTTCTCTATGCAACTACCATCGTACGGACTCAACTGTTCATTTAAACCCCCAGTCAGTTTAACAATCAGCTTATTGAAATTGGTGAAATTTTACTAATTGAAAATTTTACTTAATTGAATCAGTGAAAATTTTCATTAACTTGTCTGGTTAACTAAATTGGTAAAAATTAATTAGGTATCTTGGCCTCTTGGCTTTTGTTTATTATTATTGTTATTGTTTTGTTTTGTTTCATTTTGATAAAGACTTAAAATGGTTATGCTCTTATACAATAGAAATAAAAGTGAACATGCAAAATATGTCCTTATTCTGAAATACATGAACCAGAAAACATTGGGGCATCAACAAGCCCAGTTTTCCCTTCACGTTACCTCCTTTCCTTCCATTCTTCTACACACTGGTATTTTCCACCGTTTCAATACCTTCAATTATGGTAATAGCTACCAGGAACTTAAACTTATAGTAAGACATATCATTTGCTTTCCATTATAGATATGATAAAAATTTGCTCCATAGAGAGAGGGAAGCATATTACTTTCTGAAAAGTAAGCATTGCCCTGTTCCCTTATGAATAAAAATATGCTATAGCAGTAGGCTGCCAAGAGTTACACTATATTTCCTTAGGATTAGAGGCAACGCTTCACTTTTGATAATGTACTTGGAAAGATAAAATGCATCAGAAAACTCTATTCACTAAATTTATCATTCACATAGTTGGCTTATCATAGTTAGTCACATAATTCATAGACTGATTAAGTGCAAAGTGAATTAATCATGTAACTAAATATTTTCAAGGCAGTGCATGAATGATAGAGTTAATCAATAATGTTCCCGAACTCACTTTACTAGCTATTAGCACAGTATTCTTTATTTTGGCAAATGGTAGAAAATCTATATTTGGAAGTCACTCAGAATCAGAGGTCCAAGGCCAATACTAGGCATAATTATGAAGAATCAAATATTTCTTTACAAGTCTCCAGACTTTTTAGATTTTATTCTGAATCTTTGTAGCCCATTTAACCTGACACTTAAATCCCTACAACACAATTTTGAAAGACCCATGGAAGTTGAGTTTATTTCAGGAAAGTGCATGCCTTTCTCTTCTTTTATATAAAACTAATGATGGAAATTCTTTCTAAAAAACTATTTGTTATTTAATATTTTATTGAAGACTCATTATGAAGGGCACCTACTAAAATTGAAGAGTAGGGTTTCCCTGGTGGTGCAGTGCTTGAGAGTCCGCCTGCCGATGCAGGGGACACGGGTTCGTGCCCCGGTCCGGGAAGATCCCACATGCCACGGAGCGGCTGGGCCCGTGAGCCATGGCCGCTGAGCCTGCGCGTCCGGAACCTGTGCTCCGCAATGGGAGAGGCCACAACAGTGAGAGGCCCGCGTACCGCAAAAAATTAAAATAAAAAAATAAAATTGAAGAGTAATTAAAAAACAATGAAGGGCTAAAGAAATTGTGAGGAAACCAACTTGAATATTGTCTCGCTCATAACCCTTAAAACCTTTCATTAATACCATTCTGTCTGGATTGCTTTGTCTGCCATTTAAATCAAGTCTCCTGAGATATAAAACCATCTTATTCTGTCCATTAAAAAATACCAACTCTGCTGCCAGTTCTTTTAAATAAATAATCATGAATGTCTGCAGGAGACAGGCTCATCTAGTACCACCATTCTTTTAAAGAGAAAAAACAAAAAAAACAACTCAGAGGCATTATTTCAAACTATATACATCTATTCACTCATTGACACCTGGCCAATTTCCACATTTCTAAAGCCAGAGATAATTTATATGTTCAACCTAAATAGATAGAACAGGAAACAAATGGGAATAAAGCAAAACCAAAACAAGACAAAAAGCAACAAGCTTTGTTCTTGCCATGTTCAGAAAACTGCCATATTCAGGAAAATGATGGGAGAGGGAATAGAATTGCCTTTCAATATTCCTTGAAGACATGATCCAAGGCAGAAAAGTAATCCCACAGCTGGAAATCACCCAGCAACCATGGCACCTCAGCAATAGCAGTGAGTTTGTATTTACTCCATCCTCCAACACTCCAAACTCACTAAGCTTACTGCTTCACCTCGTGCTTGACTACCTTGCAAGAACTCACAACCATCCATTTCTAGCCAGAATCGGATCAAAAGCATGACCCTGACAAGCTCCCATTCTTGATTATGGCATATTTTGTTATTTTTGAAGCTATAAATAAGGTCAAAATTATGACACAGGTAAACTTTGACTTGATGTCTTACCAAAGATTCTCACATCATTTCTTGATTGCCTAAAATCCCCCATGGTGAAGGCCATATGGGTGTCCACTTCCTCGTAGAGTTAAAATAAGTCATTTAACATAATTAAGATTATTCAGTAATAATCATCTTAATATCTTGATATTCACCTTTGACCTTTTAATATAACCAAATATTCATATACATGATTAATAATAGTTATAGTATTGAGGCCAAAATATTGATTATTCCCTATACCTATATAATGTAGTGTTTTAATAGATATTTTACAATATATATTTTGCCATATAAATAGTGTAATTTACATCTTTGGCATTTTGGTCTATTTCTTAGGATGTAGTCCACAAGTTAGAGTTATGAAATCAAAAGAAGGAACATATTTGAACTTATTTCCCAAAACTGTGCACATGTACATGCAATACATGGGAAACAAATTTTAACTGCTATTTGAACAATATTCTATTCCCACAAATGTAAAATATTACCATATCTTAACCCAAACAATAAACAAAAATCACAAGGATTGTTGGTGTGTTTGCAGATCAATGAAAAGCAATCGACAGAACTGCAACAAATTCCGTACTTTAATTATATATAGAGATGCTTATATATAGAGATGCTGGATATAACATACTAAAGTCTGTGATTACTATGTATTACTAGGCCAGGAAAACAATAACTTCAATCATCATTAGGTGGTATTATGCCACTATAAATGCAATTAAGTTTTAAAATCCCCTAGTTTGAAAATATTCCTTTGATTACTTTATCAATTTGGAGTTTCTTAAATTGAGGAACTTGTAAACATACCAGTTCCTACCTATTCTCAGCCAGAAATTTTGATTAATTTTTCTGGGATGGAGGGGTGGGATAGGGAGGGTGGGAGGGAGGGAGACGCAAGAGGGAAGAGATATGGGAACATATGTATATGTATAACTGATTCACTTTGTTATAAAGCAGAAATGAACACACCATTGTAAAGCAATTATACTCCAATAAAGATGTAAAAAAAAAAAAATTTTTTTTCTGGGATGGGCACATATATAGGTTTGGGTTTTTTAGAGGTATCCAAGTATTTATTTTTAGCAGCCACAGCTGAAAATTACAGCTTTAGATAAAGAAAGCTCTGTGTGTGTGTGCATGTGTGTGTGTGTGTGTGTGTGTAAAAGCATGTGTTAAAGCAAATAAACACATGTGAGTGATATAGAGACTGAAAATTCAGGGACCTTATACACAATTCCTGGCTATCCAACTGATTTCTCTAAGAAGATATAACGGACCTGGAAAACTTCCAGAGAGAGGAAGTAAAACTGATAATAGGAATGAGGATTAGTTTGGCCACAGTTACCAGAGACTACAAGATAATATTCCCTGCTAAAAATAACTCACATATTCCACAAATTCAAAACTTCTTTTCCTTTATAAAGAAATGCTTGGGCTTCCCTGGTAGTGCAGTAGTTGAGAGTCCGCCTGTCGATGCAGGGGGCACAGGTTCATGCCCCGGTCCGGGAAGATTCCACATGCCTCAGAGTGGCTGGGCCCATGAGCCATGGCCGCTGAGCCTGCGCGTCCGGAGCCTGTGCTCTGCAACAGGAGAGGCCACAACAGTGAGAGGCCCGTGTACCGCAAAAAAAAAAAAAACAAGAAATGCTTGAGCACAAAAGTATAAAATAAGATCAGTCATGTATTAGCATTATTTTAGTCAAAACAACAGAAATAAAGCAAAAATTATAGCAATTGAGTTGGTTGTAAAGGCTAGTCCAATTCTTAGTAAATGGCATAGGAAGCTTGGACAGTCAGAAATCATTCTGAGCATGGATAATGGTTAACAAAAGAGCATGCAAAAAAAAAATCAAAAAAGAAAGATGGAAAATGCAATTGAAAAATCTTCCCCATTTGGAATTTTGCTGAGGACTCCTGTGAGGAAATATTTCTTTAAATTAAGCGATTGGAAGATAGCAAAACTCAGCCTCAAATAATTTAGTTAATCCACTCTGTTCAGGTGAGCCCTGTGTCTATGATACACCTTTTTTTTCACTCTTTCAGTGGTACAGGCAAGGGAATGTAGACCATGTTCATCTCCCTCTTTAAAATCAGCACACAAGAGTACAATATCAAGAGTAAATGGTACTATAAAAAGCTTTTATTTTCCTCCAGAGTTACTTTTTACTAGTAGAAATATCAAAGGTTTATACTATATTCCTCCAGAGCTTACTATATTACTACAAATAAACATTTCTGCAAGTTCGCGCTTGCGTGGAATCACGGCGCATGTACACATGTGATTTATGTGTAGAGGATGAATGAGGTGAGCAATAGGAGTTGATGGAAAAGAGCCACAGAATCAAATAACTCAATTTCCACAATGATCTATTTAAGACCATTTGAAATATAAGTAGCTATGGAAAATGCATTTATGATGATCAACATGTATTCAATGCAACTTGCATTTGAAAACTATGCTTAAATGAACCCAATATAAGTGATTTGGAAATGTGAATTTCTTCTCCCAGATCTTTTCTGTTAAAAAAGCTATTTAGCCACATGTAGTAAATGCAAGGCCTGATAACATTGTATCCTTTATTCTATGTAATGTGATGACATAGACACACACACACACAATGACATACATGATCTAGTTCTTCCCTTTATATTTCTCTGAAATGATTCAGATGAGCAGCAACTGCCAAATTTTACTTCAGATATGACCTGTCTCCTATGCAGTATCAACAGTATAAAAATACACCACATCTTAAGTTAATCACTATTTTTGTTCTGCTTTACTAATGGCCCATAAAATGTAGGAAAAAAATATTTCAAATACATAGTGTGAATGGACTGACATTGTTAACACAAAATGGAGAATAATATACAGGAAAATTTCTGTTGTAAGAGCATCCAGTTCCATCTTTAGCATAAGTTGCTTGACTTATTCAAATGATGTTGCTTACATTTTATCTTCTCTTTTGTATGTTACGTTTAAAATATTCTTTTCGTCTAGAAATAAATCACAATTTATTATATACCTTTGGGGACATGTCTTTTACTTTATCATGTGTGAT